>NW_028280264.1:0-55148 GCF_059751315.1 Micrasema longulum
TTACAATGGGAAGTTAACAGAGTTATCTTGGACTGTCTATAAAGAAAAACTGATATTTGTGTACGAAAATTAGTATATTTACATGAACATTTAAAGTATCTTCGTCAGTAACCTATAATGGAACATGTTAAGAAGAAAAAATAGTATGCATATTCTGCTTTTCACACAGAATTGAAGATAAATGTTAACTTCTCATTGTAATCGGGGCCCAGGCATCTCGACACATATGAAACTGCTTAGATTAAGAGGACCGAACATGTACAACAAATGCCTGATCACTCATTCCTTAAATACCAATGAGCCCACACCCAGGTGGAAGGAGTTTAGTGGGAAGATCCAGGCTGTGATGGGAGAATGAAGTGAGAAAGGATGCAGCGCTGCTTCTCCAGGTGGAATTCGAAGACGGCGGCTGAGGACAGAGTTGAAATTGAATGTTGCAGGAGGCCGAAGCTTTATATGGGCTGTAGCGCCATCGAATAGGGAGTTATTTGAAAAATCCGAAGTCTTGTGTACTTCTGTTTAAAAATTCAATTGGCCTATCGGCAACCATCACATGACGTAAACTAGAAATCACTACCAAACATGTAGCCGTAGTTTTATTGCTATTTCACTTTCAGATAGAACTTCTTATATCAGCGGGAGCTCCCTTGGAGGTGCGAGATAGTGCGGAGAGAACAGCTTTGCAAACGGCTTCAGAATACGCGCAGGTTGAGGCTGTCAAGTTACTGGTACAAGTCGGCGCCAATATCAACGTGGAGGACATAAATGGTGAGCAAACATTTCTTCAATCCGACATATTTATTTATATGCAGGAGAATATTCTTTTCATCGTTTTGAGAAGTTTTTAATAAAAACAAAACACAGGATCACCAAAGAGAAAAAATAAACTTTATTGACAGTTTTGCTGGAAGTTATTGGATATTATTCCGAACTTTGTTAAGTTCTTATATTTGTATATTGTAACATGTTACATTATTCGTCGGAACATAAAAACAAAAATTTCGTAACAATTGTTTCATTTGACAATTTCGTGACAATAGCTAGCTACCTATAATATCTTTTTAGCACCTAATATAATCTACATTTTATTACGAAGTCAAAACTCTATGCTGATGTCAAAGGCGGAACCTTTATGTATGGGCAAAATAACGAGGAACGGCTCTCCATAACGTGTTGTGTTTTGCCGAGAAAATCCAAATCATGTGCAGAGAATAGGCTGGTGTGTTGTCATGATGAAGTAGCCATTTACCCACAGGTCCGGCCGTTTGCGTCACACTGCATCACGAAGGCGATGCCAAACCTCTCGGTAGTACTGCTTGGTGATAGTAATCCCGTGTGAGGCGTACATGGCCAGCATGGCTTTAACATTGCTGCGGATCTGTCTTGTTTTTTTGTGAGTCGAGGATGTTGCATGTTTCCTTTGTGACTACTGGAACTTGGTTTCTGGGTCGTATCCATAAAACTAAGACTCATCACTGGTGATCACAGTATTCAAAAAGTCGGGATCATTGTTCACAGTCTCCAACATGTCCTGTGCAATCGCCAAATAAAGTTGCGTATAAATATGCAAGAAAGTTTTTAAAAAAAATGATGAGTTATATACAATAAAAGTATTTTCTTTTGGATACCTAACCAAATTTTAATATGGAATACTAGCAATTAACCGCATACACAATAAAGAAGTTGCTTATGTTCTATTGTCAGCAACTCTGGCAGAAATTTTGCTGAGATCCTCCTGAGGGCCAAATCTTCAGTTAAAATGCAATGAGTGGATGCAACACTAATGCTCACCTCGTCAGCTTCTCTGGGTGTTATTCGACGATCCTACATCACCAGGTTCCTTACTTGATTAATGACTACTTCTTTTTGGATGTTGAGGGCCTACCAGAATGTACTTTACTGTTTTACTCTCCACTGATGAGCAGCCAGCTTTGAAGCGGTGTCACCACTTTTTTATCTGTGGGGTGTCCATCTCTCCGTCCCCGAACACTTTTTTAATTTTGTGGATTATTTCATCTTAAGAATCCTCAAGTTTTAAACATATTTGATGCAGTATGTTATTCAACTTATTTTGTCATTTTGTCCAAATATACTCCGACGACTCTTACTAATATGTGCTCACTCTTCAACGGCGTGGTTTGAATGAGTGGTGCTGTGGTTGTGAAAAACATTGAGCATGCGCACTAGGTATGCCTACTAACGGTCACTAAGCCCTGCCCCCGACCTTTATTTATTTCACCCATAAAAATTATGATCAGATACTTTTTGAGCAGCGTTCAGCAAACTAGGAGTTTGAGTGTAATGCTGGCTATAATTGAAAATAAATCAATCATAAAGTTCATTCCTCTTTTTGAAATGTCCGATTATAGGATCTACCCCTCTGTGTGAAGCAGTTCGACAGGGACAAGTGGAAATAGTGAAAGTACTGCTAGAGTTCGGTGCCCGGGCTCCTCCACATCACCATCTACTACACTATGCCGTGCTTCACAGGCAGGTAAGAACTTGTCACAGCGGAATCCTGGATGAGTGAGTTTTGGGGATAGTAACCTACCTTATCTCTGTGTCTGTGCGGATTAAGAATACAGTTGTGTATGTAAAACAGAACCAGAATGCTGGACGAGTGTTTTCGATTCAGTGGCTACTCTCGGGTAAAAATCCTGAAAAAGGAAATCGAGCGGAGAAAAATCCGCCACCATGCTTGAGGTCCTGGGTTCGATTCCTGGGAGGGTCAACGTTAAATATTTGTTTATAAGGTGATTTCACACTGCAGTAATTCACTGTCCCTGGTTTGTCACGTAGATACTGAAATAGAAATAATGCTTATACACGGTGTTTTAGGGCCAGGGGCGCTATTCTAAACTGCTCTCGCGGCATGAGAAAATAGTTTTTCTTGTGTATTTTGTAAGTAAATACACAAGATAATACGGCCGCGAGAGCGTTTGAAATACCACCCCAGACCGCCAAACTTCAGAGGAACATTCCTCGTGGTTAACTTCAAAAACTCATTTTATTTATTTATTTTTTATACAGTGTGTTCTTTAAACCCTGTCACATCCGAAACCGCGGTGATAAGTATGGGCAAGAAGACATTTTAGCATATTTAAAAAAATATTTAGAAGGAACAAATTTTTTTAAAAGAAAATATTTAAAAAAACAAATGGTTGCGTACTTCTGCAGGGGAGAAGCGAGGGGGGCGCCGCCGCGCAGTTGATGGTATATCAGACTCCCCCCTCCTCGTTTCTCCCTTGCAGAAGTAAGAAACCATTTGTTTTTTTTATTATTTTTTTTTTAAAGTTTATTCGTTCTAAAAATGTATTTCAATGTACCAATATGTCTTCTTGCTCATACTGATCATCGTGGTTTCGGATGTGACAGGGTTTAAAGAACACCCTGTATATACAGCCTAAGCCAATTACAAGAGTTATATGTAGGAACATATGTACAAGAAATTTAACAAAAATAACATAAACTAATGGTAAAAAATAATGGTATTCTTAACATATAAGACTTCGAGCTAAACCATGCCAATCCATCTTCATCTCACACCGCTTTAGTGGCGAAGAGATCTATGAAAAGCCAGAAGATCTATCCCAAAAAATTTCAAGTTGTGTGGCTAATCCACTTATGTACACATTCTAAAAATGAAATAATATTACAATAAAACAATGGAGACAATCCTTAATTTCTCGGACTAGCGTCCCTTTCATAAACTCCTACCCCTGCTCTACCCGGACGCTTCCCTAGTCCACATCCGGTGCATATCGCTTCGTTGGTTAAATACATTTTTAATATGATTTCGTTTTATGATTTTCCAAATAAAATATTAGGACAACATTCCTCTGAAGTTTTGAGGTATATCCCTTAAAACCGTGTATAAAAAAATGTAAATAAATTATATTGATACTCGTCTTCAATGGGAAAAGAGAATAAGCAAAAGGTAGATATGTACAAAAAAATTAAAAGTGCAAATAATTAGAAAACTCTCCTCTTAAAAAAGCTTAACAAGTCTCTATATATATTATTACCTTGAATAACTCATAAAGTGCCATGTTATTAATATAAGACCTCAAGGGCACTTTACAAAAGGTGATTTAAGACAGACAGTATTTTATGTTTAGGCGGAGGTGGCCAAGATCCTGGTAGAAGCTGGTGCGTGGGTCGACCTAAGGGACGATAATGGGGATACTCCACTTCTGTTGGCCGCACGTTCCGGTCAAGCCAAGTTAGCGGAAATGTTACTTTCTAAAGGTGCGTTAATCAAAATTTATAAATGTTTATTATGTAACTTATTTCAAATATTAATTGGTATTGAATATTTTTTATAATAGGTGGTTAAAAAATATGGTATTAGAATTATTACAGTGACAGAGAACACTATTGATAAGAGAATATAGAAGTCTAGGCACTTACGGGGCTTATGACCTATCATTGGCTGGTTTAAGTAATGAATATCACCCACATCAATTAAGATTTCAGCTCTTCACCTTAATAAAAATTCACAGAATTATAGAAATATATTCAAACAGGCATGGTGAATGATACACAATATGTAAACTGATCACTAAAACCAGCCATTGTCTGCTCATAAATCCTGTATATTCCTGGACTTCCGTATTTCCTTCTTAAAGATCCACAAACCCCAGTGTGATCTCGCAGTGGTGTCTACGACTCGCAGATTAGACCCCCGCAGTTTGAACCCTGTTCTACAGCAACTTGTTTCCTATTTTCTGCGTAGTTTATAAGGATTAACAGAAAAAGGCCATGAAGTTGAAATATTAGGGTTAATTATAAAAACGCAAATATTCTTCAATTTTTTTTTTTTTTAATTTTATTAATTGTTCACGCCCACAAGGCTTTTACATACATGAAAGTTATATAAAATATGAGTATATAAACAACATAAAATTTAAAAAAATACAATATAAAGCATCAAAAGATAGAACAGTGTTTAGAAGTAAAGTTGGTATAAAAAAAGAAGATGAGTATATGAACAACATAAATTTTAAAAAAATACAATATAAAGAAATGGGAGGGTCCGATGTCTTGCAGTGTACCCGCTGGCACAGCGCGGGTGTAAACTGTGCAACTCGGTTATAAGCTTAGACTATACCATGTCTGCGTAATCTATAAGTGCGAAAGCACTACAATTAATGATATGAATCATAACACATATAAAACATGTGAGTCGAGGTCCTGTAAAAATACCAAGACAAAATAAAAGGTGGGAACAGTGTTAAGAAGTATAAAACATTTAAGTTTGAAAGTGAAAATTCTTGATGGAAGTTCATTGTAATTTATAATATAAATAAAAGACGAGTGATACTTTAATCCACAAATTTGGAATATCCAGTTGGAATATACTAGATATTCCAAATTTGTGGATTAAAGTATCACTAGTCTTTTATTTATATAATAAATTAAGAAGTATAGTTGGTATAAATATAAAAAGATGAGTGTATTAACAACATATTTTTTTTTTAACTACAATATAAAGTAATAAAATATAGTACTGTGTTTAGAAGTTTAGTTGGTTTTTAAAAAAAAAAAATAATGATTTTTTTTTAAATTATCCTTTTTCACCCCTTATACGATTATACGGTCGAACCTTGTTATTACGAGGAAGATGGGACCGACTAAATTTGATCATTATAACAGTACTTATTATACCAGAGAAAGGTTTTTTTAAATCCAATCGCCATTTTGTATTGTCACTAAGTAAACAAATTAATGTACATATCATTCATATTGATAATTTAAAAATAAAACTGTTAAGGAAAACTATAATAAATGCTTACCAACATACCACTTCAAACGCAGATAAGTAAACATGAATTTTCCACAATGTTGATGCTGTAGATAAGGACAGAGTAAACTTTTTATACCCTCCAACATTTCTCGCACCATGTTCTATTTAACAAATAATTGCCAATTTTTCACAAATTGAGAGACACTTCCTCTTGTTCGTAGACATGTTTAAAATTCGAGGCTTGGTTTTTAACTGATCCGACATCACCCACTCGTAATGTTTACTATGCATCTATTGTAGAACACAAAAAAAACTGAAAAAATTATAAAAACCCCCGGAACAAGAATGTCATTCATAAATACAAAAGAAGTTGTACATTGTAAAGTTGTTTCGAACTGGCACTTATGGAGTTCACAAAACTTGGATTTTTTACAAGCAATTTCAACCATTTGTGTGATATTTTTTCAATGTTGTCAGCAAAAAACCCCAATTAGGTACTTAAACACTTATATAGTGTCATAAACGTAATCCGATCCCGACACCCAGCGGCATCGGTCCTAACTTACCCGCCCATTTGGATTTTACAACTCAGGTTCCTATTTTGAAAATTATTTTTTCAAATATTGAAGAGTTTTTGCTCAATTTGTTTCTTTTTTGGGTGATACCGTGTGTGTTGGATTTGTTCCGACGTTTCGGCTACCATTGCAGGAGCCATCTTCAGGATAAACTCATTTTGTCAATCAAATCCAACACACACCGTATCACCCAAAAAATAAACAAATTCATAACAGTGACCGTGAAAACCTTCGTACAGTTTTTGCTCATATCTTAACAATATTTTTGTTCGGTGTGTCAGAGAAGCAGCTCGTTATAAAAATTTGTGAATGTCAACAAATGTTTCCTCGTTACATCTAATATCTCGCTATTTCCGTGATCGTTATCACCAAGTCCGACTGTATGTGAAAATCATTTTACAAGTTACTCCAACTTTAGGTACTATTGATTTTTGTAAGTTGCAACCATTATTTAAATTGTAGTTAAAAACCTGTATAATAATGAAACAGGAGCATCGGTGGACTACCCAAATAGCTTGACAGGATCCACTGCCTTACACGAAGCTGTGGAGTGTGTAGCGGAGTACACCATATTTGAGGAGCTGTTCACCTGTCTCCAAGAACACGATGTGGACCTCAATACCACTTCCCTGGTCAGTGGTGACACTCCTCTATTCAGAGCCATTCTACTTCAAAGGTAAATACAATATAATAAGATATTTAAAGGTAAAGACAATATAATAAGGCATCCTCCGTGGTGTAGCGGTTAGACATTTGACTCACACACGGAAGGTTCCGGGTTCGATCCCCGGTGAGGACTCGAAAAATTTCATGAGATTTTTCTCAAGCCTATAATAGTGAGTTATTTACAACTCGCTGAAAATGGCCCTCAAAATTAAATATTTGGGTAAATCATACGAACGCAAATATTTATTTGAAAAAATAAAAATAATCAAATTTGCTCACTGAAACATCACACTTAAAAATGTGTATTAAACAGGGTATTTAACAGTCCCCTGGACTGGTAGCTGAAGCGTAAGACTAATGTTTATGTTACAAATGATATTCCCTAGTTTTAATAAAAAATTTCAAAATAATAAATAAATAAATTATCTAGATACGCTGCATTTGATGCACCAATGCCATACTGTATACATTTGGTACAGATAAGGAAATGACAATGCGAGAACTGAACCCATATATCAGTCAATCTTTTACTCGCCCGCTAATCTATTATTTTGCTTTTTGTATAGGGATAAAGTTGCTGAGCTTTTGATAAAGCACGGCGCGGATGTAAACCTGTGTTCTCTGCAGCACTGCGTGGTGGACAACCTCACCCTGGCACTGCGCAGGGGCAGTGCGGGGCTGGCGCGGCTGCTGGTGCTGGCCGGGGCTGCGCCGCCTCCGCAGTGGGCCCGGGGTCCCCGCCCCCTAGCGCACCTGGCCCGCCTGGCACTGCGCGCGCACCTTCGCCCCGCCCCCCTCTTCAAGTCCGTCCGCCGCCTTCCGCTCCCCACGCCGCTCAAGGGATTCCTCATGCTGGAGGACGAGGACTAGCGTAACACGAGAGCCTACTTTCCTGTGATCTATACTAAACTGCGATGACGAACGCACAATCCAAGATATGTGTTGATTGTAAATACCCTTTTAATTAATTGCAATTACTTTTTTTACATCTGTTATTTGAATAAGTTTAAAACTAAATTATCAACTAGAGCATTGATGAAAAGTACCTGCGTAGTTATTTGCTTCATAGAGTTCCACACATGAAACAAAAATAAATGCAATTTGTATTTATAGAATTGGTTTTAAACAAGTACTTATTTTAAACAAGTTGGCTACATATTCGGATTGGGTTTGAATTCTAACAAAATGGAAAACTAACAAAACCAGTAGCGAAAAGAATATTTCTTCTAAGTTCAATGAGCACAATTTCCCCTAAAACAGTGATTGTGTACAGTAGCGTTTTTGCTTTTATTGCCCTCAATCGCTGAATTCAGTGATTGCTTTTTAGCCATTATAAAAATTAAGTTAATGAATGTGTGACAGTAGTAAGTATAAGATATTAGTGAATTTTCAATACTGGCAGAAATATACTATTAGGCTGATTGCACTAACCTTTTTCTACTTTAATAAGTATATTACTAATTTTTTTCTGAAATCTATTCAATAAAACACATGTGGCAGTGTATAATTTGATGTACAATTTTAATTTTTATATCTTGTCGAAGCTGACAGTAAAACAATACTGCCATACTGCAGATTGATATTATTAATACTACTAATGGAGCTCTAGAAAGTAAATGTCGCTTCAAATACTAATAATATGCATGTAGATATTGTGTTTTTCTTAATATTTATCATCTCGATTTTTAAAAATCTGGCACAATCCATTTATACAACACGTGTATGTTAATTGCTCTAGTCCGAGCATCACTATGTTAATGCTCAATATTCATCATGTATACTATATTAAGTATTATATACATATATTTAAAAGTACGTAAGTTGTGAAAGTAAATTGAATTGAAACCGATTCATTACTGCGCTCTAAAAGTTGGTGAAATTAAGTAAATTGGTAAAACATAAGTAGTCAAAAAATATTTTCGTAATTCTGGCTTTGTCACCGACTAATTTTTCACAAGATTGCGCTTTAGCCAATTGTGTTCGTAACATAATGTAAAACTAGCCATAGAATTCAATACTTATTAATCAAATTGCAATATATTACTGAATTATGTAGGTTGTGCAACACGCGGAGTGATTCTCAGATAGTTGACGAGCGAAGCCACGAGGCCAATGCCCCGTTAAATTGTACAAATCGTTCACCAATGGCCTATTAATTCATCCCCCAATAAATGTACGGAAAAATATCCATATTTTATTTTGTGGATTATTTAGTAATTAAAAAGTGAATTTTGGGTAAGCGGGTCTTTGCCCCTACGGCTTCAAATATTTATTTAATTAAATTCCAGGGTATCATAGACATCTATAATAATAATTGTTGTACCGCATGATCAAAATACAAAACTACATTTGTACACTAAATTAGTAAACATATGTAGCCATATATCTAATTGTTGGCTTTAGGCAACTTAATATTTCAAATCCCCGGATATGCAGAGTTATTATGAAATGACAAATGCAAAATTAATATCAAGCTGAGATATGAATTGGCTGAATTACATAAGCGCGTTTAAACATTCACGACTTTCTAAATATTAAAGAATATTTTTTTTTTTTCAACTTTATATTATTATTATTGTCTAAATGAAATTAATTTGCTAAAAAATGTCCTCCTTTTAGAAAACATCAAAGAATTTATAACAAAAAATGCACTTACTATTTTCCTCCATTTAGATATTTTTTTTGTTATACTAAATGAACTTCTCAACAAACAGTTTGCTGTATTAGCAATCTGCAATTCTGATATACTTACATATATTGTATAATCTTTCAATACAGACTGCTCCAACAGTTACTACGTAAGTTGTAGGGAGTAATCCCAGTATAAATAGTTGGTATATTGTTGCTTCACGACATCCCGAACAGTCCGTGATGGCTGGCCTTAAATTGTTTAAAATCTTAAATGTTCGAATTCTGGTGTATTTTGTGTAAAAATGTGACTTTTTTCTATGTATTTCTTTGTGACGTCTTAATTAAACAGTAGCTCTTCATGTACATAAATACAACAATAAATATGCACAACTTATTTCTAATGAAAGAAAATTAAAAAAATAAAATAAACAGTGTTGTATAAGTAGTTGTATTGATAGGAAAATATCATGCAATATTAAAATGTCATTTGTGTTTGGTCCCTCATAAGAGAGTTTCATGACAAACTAAGCTTAAAATTATTTACATCATGTGGACACGCTTTATTTAGAAATGATAATAAAATGGAATATTTATATAAAATACTTATTTTATGATAGTACCTGTATTATTTACAGTTTTCGTCAAGCTTCTAATTATTCTGATTTCTATATGCATAAATCATTACTTTGTAGTTAAGAGAAATAACATTTTGTGATAACTGATCTTACGAAATTATTATGATCTCTTTAGCTGTAACTCCTAAGATAACCAGAGCATTAATTGCAACTTTAAGTAGATTCAGACTCTACTCCAGTGACATAATTATATTTTTTGGGAGTAATTAAACAAAGGATGTACATTCGTTTATTTTATTTAAAAGGACAAAAAGTAATTTCTCCATTTAAGCCTTGAAGTAATCAATTTTAATTATCTTTAATGAGGAAATTAACTTGCCAGAATTGTAATCCAATCACCCACAGTTTGTATGAACTAACAATATACCTAGCTATAGCTTAAATCATCAAGGCTGGGTGTTTAAAGTTATTCAATAATAATTATATCCCTTTGATTAAAACAGCTTCAACTAAAGCTTTAATTATGAAACTGCTTATTTTTTATTAACTTTTAGTTTGTACTCGTTATTCTGTGTTAATTAGACTAGTGAAAAAAAAGTACCAAAAATGTATTTACAAAAAATCTTATATTAAAAAAAATAATAGAAAAATATTTTTTAAATGTATAAAAATATTAATTAGAAATAGGTCGACGTGTAAACCCCTTCGTTTGCTGTAGAGGCGATGAATATCGTACTTTTCAATATGTAATACTCTTCGAAAAGGGTATTCAATTATAAAAATACATGTTTATTATAGGTTTAGTTTTTAACAAAAAAGAAATTATTTATGTGTTTAACATAAATCTGTTGTACCTAAATGAATCTATAAATGAACATTTTATTACAAGATTTGGTTATGTTTAAGTACGATCAACTGTGCAGGTTTAAATAACATTAAATAAGTACCTTGAAATGTTTTTTTTATCTTGTTTTGCCTGTCGCAAAGGCTTTTATCACTTCATATAAAAGTCTAACACTACATATATTTAACAGCCCTTTATATTAAAATAACTTTGCTAGATTTCTTTATATAATTTGAATTAATCGTGGATAAAAAAACAGTCAAAACACTTACAGAAGAGTAATTTTCCAAGTATGTATCCCTAAATACATAAATTGAATTTTCTGGACATTTTTTTTCCTTCACATTGCTTCAAGACGATTACACGCTTGATAAAGGATGAAGGATGTTAAGAAATGCCACACTTACTTGATTGTGATTCTAAAATATACGCTTAGATGTAAAATAAAAATGCTTGTTATTTCACACTTCCTTTTATTGGTGCACAAGAATGGTTCAATTCAACTACATACAACAGTAAGATTGTGCCTATATAAAAATAAGCTGGGTACAGAAATAAATAAATATTTTAAAATAAAGTGACATGGTGAGTAATAGTCTCTGTAAATAAACATTCAACATCTGATAAATCTATTTAGGAATTTTATAAAAACCACAAGTTTGGTATAATGTAGAAGTAATCGTGATAAAATACAACAGTAGTAAATAATAATTGAAATGGCCTCCTTAGAGAAGCCGTAACATCTATTATTTGCATCATATTATTTATGTATTAGGAATATATTAATATTTGGATAAATGTATTATAACATCTCATGCATAGGATCCAGTTTAGTAATAACAAAAATACAGTAAAACTAAATGATATAATATACATATATTTCGCTTTGTCTTATTCTATAAAGCGTATCTAGTAATATATTTAAAAAGGTAAAATTATAACACTAAATGCAGAGAAAAGCAGAGAAAGAACCGACGCTATTCCGGCTAGTGAGACAACCATCTGAATGTTTGTCAGAGCTGCCTTAATTTATAATGAATATACGTAATACACAGAAAGCAATAACTTCTCTATTTGTGAATATTTAACTGAAATAACCCACTATAATGTTACTTTAGCAATTAGCTTTCATATTACATAATATTTTCAATACGTATGATGAAAATATTTACAGATATTTTTTATAATATTAAAGTATGATTGTTTCGCACACATGACGTACATAGTTAAAAACTACCTTTGAACACATACTTTTCATTTTTAAAGTTTAAAAAATATATTGTATTAAGAATCTACTAGTAAATAAATATCTGGTTTTTAAATTTCAATATCAATCGATTTATCCATTTGCATAGCGTATCAATTTTATTGCGAATTTACAAAAAAATAATGGAGAACACCTTTTGTAATGATTAGAAATATAGAATATAATAATATAATCTACCTAGATTACAACAGCTTTACCATAAGAAACAGTTTCTAATAACTTGCAAATACATACAAAAACCATAGAAAAATAATGTAGATTTACTGCACAATAAGTTTGACGGATATTGTTATACCAAAAACTCACAGTAACCTTTTTATATGGTACGTTGATTTATTACATCATTTTATTACCCATCGAAGTTGTATAAGCCTTACAGAAGTATCGTGCCTAAGATGTATATTTTTTAGAAAATATTTACTATTACGAAAGAGTAAAATGTATAAATTCCACGAGGGCCGAAGAAAAACGGTATATTATAATATGTGGTTTAGACTAAAAGGAGTTGAATCACCTCTGGATTATTAGAGGAGGGAGATTTGTGTGCGATGTGCAGCGGGAGTTGTCCCCTGTTGTCGCACACAGTGAGCGGGGTGCGGTTGTAGCGCAACAAGTGCCTCAGGATCAACGCACTGCCCGTCGCGGCCGCTCGGTGTACCGGAGTCTGGCCGTCCGCGTCCTGCATGGAAACATCCGCCCCGGCATCCATGAGTAGCTTCACCACGTCCACATGACCTACAATCACATCCAGGTTGTTTTCACTGTTTCGATGGCAGGATGAGAGCCGATTAATTTACATGACCATTTGAGAAAGGGAAATATGATAATGACCTTTTATTGAGTGGCCACTTTACACACTAAAGCATTCACTATTTTACTTATGTTTGAACATCCATATTTCTTCAATTCTTTGTGAAGTTAAAGAGCTAAAACCTTTATTGATGTGGATGAGATTCATCTAACTGAATTATTTAAGTCAGTATTTCATCTAGGAAATGCCTAGATAAAAAAAAAAACACTTTTACCAGTTAGTTTAATCAACAATATTTTGAGTTTGTCCAAATGTTTGTAGATAAGGCCAATCCCACTCCCTAGGGAGTTATCAAGATTGAAATTTATTGCAACAGAGAGGGAAAACATTTTTGAGAACATTCTTTCCCTTTCCCTAAAAAAGAAATCTAGGCATTTACAGGGCTTATGATCTGTCATTGGCTGGTTTAAGTGATCACATTACACACTGTCTAACATTCAACATTCTGCCTATATTTGAATGCCTAGACTTTCCTGCCTAGATATTCCCTTCTCCAAAATGTTTTCCCTTCGTTGCAATTTTTATTTATTATATATGTGAAGAGATCAGAGCAGTAAAGGTGGCGGTTTGTGACGCGAATGAGACTGCTATTTGCCTAGCATCTCGGTTGCATCTCAAGTCGCTACCGCAAAAGCGAGCGCATTTACCGGCAGTGGCGGCCCGGTGTAGGGGGGTGGCCCGCCCGGCGCGCGTGGTGACATTGACCGCTGCGCCCATGAGCAGCAGCTGGCGGCACACGTGCGCGTGGCCGCAGCGTGCCGCGTAATGCAGCGCCGTGTAGCCGCCGCCGTCCACCGCGTCCACGCCTCGCCGCGCCAGCTTCATCA
The DNA here is from genome assembly GCF_059751315.1 of Micrasema longulum. Taxonomy (NCBI): domain Eukaryota; kingdom Metazoa; phylum Arthropoda; class Insecta; order Trichoptera; family Brachycentridae; genus Micrasema; species Micrasema longulum. Next base: position 13,943 of record NW_028280264.1, read on the forward strand.
GCCGCTCGATGTCACCACACTGAGCTGGACAGTTTATCCCACATTTTAATATCGCAAGCATTTTTACCACAAAAATTTATTGTCAATAAAAGTGTACTGTAATTGGATATATAAAAATGTAACAAACTATACTATGTGCCCAGTGAGGTGTTCATATGGAGAAGAAAAAAGTATCGGGTAAAATAAATTGATTAATACCGCCACTCCGTCGAAACAATGATCCAACTGCAAACTTTTAAATATTTTAACTTAACAAAACATCATTATTTACTAAATTAAAGTCGCTTTTAAAATTTTTTTAAAAAAAGGCGGCCTCCGTGGCGAAGTGGTTAAGACACTTGAGTCACGCATGGAAAGTTCCAGATTCGATTCCCGGTGAGAACACAAAAATTAAAAGCATAATTTTTCTCAAGCCTGGGTGTTTTGTACTGTAATTTACCACTATAATTAGGCCTCCTGCTGTGATGCTTAAAAAAAAAAAGTCTACAACTAGTAACTTTATTGTTAAAATAATTTTTCGTCACTTTAATTCAAATACAACGCAAGTCGATAATGATTTCATATTTTTCACTGTACCAAAATACTACCTTTGTCATTTGAATGAAAAAATTGTTGACAGAGAATAAATAAAACACATTTTTCAAATAGCGCGCATCTCAAAATAGATCCATTGACGCTTATCATTGGGAAGGTCTTGCCAAGGATAGAGATGTGTGGAGAGGAGCCGTAAAGGAGGGAAAAGCGGCACACGACGATCTCTGGTTGGAAAGTAAGAGGCTTAAAAAGACAGCGAGAAAAGCAGCTACCTACTGGAGCCCCCCCTACAACCAGAAAGTGTGAGAGATGTGGCCGACTGTGCTGGTCCCTTATAGGACTATGCAATCATGAGAAAAGCAGTTTGTCTCAGTCTTCAAATTGAGTGGTACATCACCGGCAACGGACGGTTGCCACAGAAAATAGAAAATCTCAAAGAACATATATATTCCTTGGAATACGGAGTAAGTCAGTAGTACAGGAGTTTGGATAAAACACTTTAAAATAATGTATACCTTAAGAACAAGATACTAGTAAAAAAAAAAACACTAGCTTTATACAAAATTACTAATTAGTGACGTTTTTATTGTCTCCTGTAAAGTTATCATTTAGTGACTTTCGTTGTATTTAAATCAAGGCGATGTAACGCTTGCCACGTAATTTTAAATAATATTAATTGGTAAATTTAATCCCTTCTTGCCGGTGCCAATTAAAACTATCTATACATAACTCATATTAACATCATTCCCTTTCCACACCTAATGGTGCATAGGTTACTGCTTTGGTACACCAACTGCAGTGTTTCTTGATCATTTTTGTTACATGAAGGTAGGATGATCAATCATTATTTTTGAATACCTACCTTTTTGAATAAATATACAACATCAAATATGTCGGAAATCAAACCCGAGAACTCTTGCATAGCAAAGTCAATTATTAATTTATTGTTTTTCTTCTCTTTTAGAAAATTAATCGTTTTGCAATTGCGACATTGTTTTACCGAAATGGAGATATACATAGTACCATGACATTTGGGCGAGGTAAAAATTTGAGTTTTAAATTTAAAAATAGAAACAAAGAATGAAATAAAATAATAAATACCTGCTGACCAAATTCCTCTCTCAAACTCCATATCATCCAATGTCTGGACACAAGCTACCGGCTGCACACAAGAGCAAGACTTGTGCTGTTTGTGATCACTCGGAGTACCATTCATATTTGTGTCTGCTCAATTATTTTCCAGTATTTTAGTCTATATACTCAATTCCACAAAAGACACGATGTATAATATAAACTGGTTTGTTCCTTATTACTATATGGGGTTTGACCAGTAGAAATCCTGTTTCTTATCCACTAAACCCGTTAAAGAGCTACGAGCATTTTGCTGGTGAACATTTTCTATTTTTCAGATAAGATAAGTACGAATATAGTTATAGACAGATTATTGCTCACGCTTCATGGTCCAGGTGACCTCACCCTCACCGGTACTAGCGACCACTTGATAGCCTAGCTCGGCCAGGGAGTTGATGACCTTCAGAACGTGCGCCTTGGCTAGCATGCCGTTAACGAGCTCCGAGTTTCCTCCGGGGAAGCGTTTCCTGATAGCCGCTTCTTCGTCTTGGTTCAAGCCAAACACGGCGCAGTCCGAAGAATACAGAGAGCCTTTGACTGCAATGTACACAAAAATCCCTTCCGGAGGAGGGATCAGAGTCAGATGCTCCACTTTCTGTTCCACGGCCATATCAGGGCTCCGGCGCTGAGTACTGTTATACAAGAAAATAATGTTCGAGAAGGTAGCGAGACGTGCGAGGAATCAGTTTTGGTAATGAAGCGCATTTACTGATGTCAATAATCTTAAATATCATCCTCTTTCATGCTCTGCATATTAGCAAGAGTCAATGCTTCTTTATTTATGTTAGTGATGTTGTCTCTCTCGACGAGAACAGTAGGCTCGGGTTCGTCAAATTCCCTTCTCATAGTCCACATGTACTCGTTGTAGTCCTGCTTTACGGCAGTCGAGCTAGATGCCACCACTTTGTAACCCAATACCTGAAATATTGGGAAACTAAAACAAATATTTTTTGCTAAATAACAGCTTCTCTACGAGCAAACGTAGTTTAGAAGAAATTATTTGAACAATTTTTTAAAAGATTCAATACGCTTTAATTCTGGATATTTTGTTCCATATTAAATTAAATAAAACGACTTACACGATTACAAAACTCAAATATGTCAATTAAGTATAAGTATCAGAAAAAATATACACTATGTTACATAGTCAAAATTCGGGATAAAATGTATTTTTTGCACCTACCTACATAGAATAAAGGAATCTTATAGGTAACAAATGTGAACACGACCTTAAAGCTCAAACCGTACTAGAGTGGCGCTCCGCGGCACATACAAAATTTTGTCACGCAGTGCCCCGAGTCCAGCGATGCTGTAGTGCTGTTTGACCCTTAAGGTGAAAATATGAAATGAAAAGTAATTTGATAATAATGGATAAATCCAGTTATACATACTTCAAGAGCCGTAAGGATAACGCACGGATGTTGAAGATAAACAATGGTTGATGTATCACAGAAGCCACCACAAGCAAATCTCTTAAGTTGCTCTATATCACCAGCTTTAAAAATAAACAACACGAGTTTAAGAAATTATTACACATTTAAATTATAATTAGAAAATTAGAATAAAACAAAAACCCTAAATTGGTATTTTCCTGAAGAAATTGCGGCGATAAACGCTATTCATCTAGGTAGGTAAGGTGTCACTAAATTCGTCAATCCTTTATGACGGTTACAAATAAAAATGTCTAACAATTAACGCAGAGAAGATATATTTTTTCTAAAAATACGTATACAGCTGCCACCTGTTACAGAATACAAGTATACCTTGAAGTCCAGACACGAGCACTCTCCAAGGATTCTTATGACCATATGACGCCAAATTACCTCTTATCAAAATGTATGGCATTGATTACCTAGAATCGAAAATGAAAGTGTGAATAAGCTTTTGTTATTGTATTCTTTATATGAAATTAAAAACTTAAGTCAAAGCACCGTTTATAAACACATCACAGAAAAGAACGGAATCAACGAAATACGGACTGGAAACTAAACAACGATCTTGTTCAAAATATAATTGTTTAATTAAAAATGGAACATTCAATTAATTAACTTTAAATAATAAAAATATACGCCTTCTCGAAAGAATGTCAATGTCAACGATATTAGATTTATTAGGTACAATGACGTAGGATACCATTGTAATAAAAAACGTGCTGTTAAAAATACCTACGCAGGTAAGTACTGCGCAGTAATAAAAAAGACGAAGAAACCAGGGATGAAACTAACAATTTTAAATTTTGTGTTTATATCTTTCGTTGGTTTGGTTATGGACAGTCATTGCTTTTTATTAATATGAACACATATTTCTTGGTTTTTCCGCCATATGTATGATAGTAAAAAACTTGACGGTTTTCGAAAGAAAAAACAATGGCGCCAAATACAGGAACTGTATAAAAAATATTTTTACAAACATAGCTCAGTTCACTATTAGTGCAAGCTATGTGAGACCATAGTAGGCACTCTAAACACTGCACCCACTTTTCATTTGTCTTAGTGTTTGAAAACAGCTCAATAAAAATCAAACAGAAATATTCTTTGTCTTCTTTTTTTTTATTATTATTTATTTATTCACACTCTTTATCAAAATACAATTCCATTTCATCTTTACTTTCATCTTTTCGTTTTATACTTTTTGGAAACAATTTTTTGGGTTAATATTTTGTTTATCATTCAGCACAGATCTTTTAACTGATGTGGCCTTCCATTTTTTTTCTTCTTCTTCTTCCTGAATCTCTATTTTCTAATTTTGGATGTTTGTCATCATTGGCAATTTCCCCATATCCGTACCTTTGGTGAGACAAGGGCACAATTATTAAAAATGAGTTAAATATGCCATGTGCTTAAAGACATCCTTTTATCTGGAGGAACAAATTCACCCATTAAGTTCAGTCTCATTTCGCTAAAGGGCCATACTGCCTTTGTCACATTGGCAGAATAACATGATACGATTCTACAAAAAGCTTAAAATGTCTCTATTTAAAAAATTACAAAATATCCAATGAGGAAGTTCAGTGGTTTTTTTAAATCTTATTATTTGTTAATAGACTATTAAACTAAGTCGAAAATTTTTTTTTTCAATTTTTTTATATCGTATTATCAGCGCTACGATTTTTTAAAGTTTGGTATTTCTAAAATAACTCCGCGTGTAACGTCAGATGTTCATTTCCGCTTATTCACATTCAGTTCTTCCCATTGGTCCACAAGCGACAAGTAGACCAGAAATCTTCCATAGCTCTCAGATCATAGGTTGATTCACACGAACCAGTGACGTCATTCAAAGTAGTGTGTTTTTATTAAAATATTTATTATTATTTTTTCCGTACATTTTCAAGAAAGGTGCAATTTAATGCTCTAATTTTTACTCCGCGCAAGAAAACATTTTTTGTATCCAATTTCCCGTAGGGCTGAAGATCCTCATTGTGCTCTTGTCTCACCGAAGGAACGATATATCCTTTTCCTTCCATTATTTTTGCGGGTTCCTGCTCTGGGTATCGATTTAATATCATAGGAGGAAAACTATTGTTTTGCTTTACGTGGCTTGCTCTGAATATTTTTTCACTTAATGAGAAAGATGTTGAACTTTGTGAAGTAATTAAAGAAGTAGATGGAACTGCTAAATCGACAAATTATGTTGGCAGAGTGCCCAGACTAGATGATGAAGTAGATGGGACAGATGAATTACAAATCATATTCGGTGGATAAGCAACATCCGTACATGATGTAAATGGCATTGTAGGATCAGTTGTGTAAGTAACCAGAATGGACAATTCAGCAGTAAAGTTTGATGGAAATGAATGAGTAAGGAAATCTCAGAAGCAGAAGCTTCTCGGGCGCTGCCGGCCTCTATCAGTTTTCCTTTTAGTAAATTTGGTATTTTATAACATAGCGTTCTATTGTCTCTACCTATACCCAAAAATTGTCATTAAAATAAAAAATAACAATCTGATACGAGAAGTTACTAGCATAATCGGGATGAAAACAACAACTTGTTACTTTTATCCCTCATTCTTGATTTCCCAAAATCAGTCAAATATTTATAACGAGAAAAATGATTTAGAAGTAGATTATTTGTGTCATAAAACGTAAAGATAGATCGTCATACTTGATCATTAAAGACAAATATTGGAAACAACTTCTGTATCTAAAGAAATATGAAAACATTGAAAAAATTATCAAAAATCTACTTTAGTTGTATTTTACCGACACCTATACGATATACTCACAACCGTCCAGCACGGAACCGCGGCCATTATAGGGGTGAGAGGAGCAGAATAGACGTATACTAGTAGCAGAAATGTTGAGATCGACATCTGCCCATGTGACAGTGAAACTCCTAAAGATGTCCCTTACCTAATGATGCATTGCCCCTTTTTCAACTTTCAGAGACAACAGCTGGAGGCGCGATGCAGAAGCCTGGATGAAGATCTACGCGACATCCCATCGGTGATAGGTAATAAAGAACTCTCACAAGGGGTAGTATTATACATGATCAAAATTGTGTAGGCAATTGGTAAAATAAACCAAAGTAGGGAACAAAATGCCGAACACTCTTTTAGTGGAACGGAAGGCCTGTTGACTATTGTCAACAGTCCCGCTTGTCCTGAAGAGTTTTAAGTGGTTTCCCCTCCACATGAGCAAATGCTGAGAAGTTCCTGATTGGCCAACACTAGAATATCTTTCCTGATCCCAAAAACTTAGCTTAAATTTAAAGTAAAGAAAAATCCTTTTTTGAAATATACGGTTTTACTGTAATGCTCTAAAAACTGTTTATTTAAGAAACACTTTCGCCTATATTTATTATTAGCCTATTGTTCAAGATATTTAAAAATCGGTAGAGTTACCATTGCATTCGGTAGATTGCCCCAAATTCGGTAGATTTTCCGAAAAATCTATTGATCTAATTTCCTTTTTTCTATAGAATAAGATTTTTACTATTTATTCGTACCCAATATGGGCAATCCCCTAATTAATATATAAACTAAATACTCATATTTTTCAGTTTGTTCAAAAAGAAAAAAATTCTGCCATCTGTTTATTATTAAGAAAACTACTTGACTTTCAGTCGAACATAATAAGTTAAGTTAAATAGGTTGATTGGTAAGTATCGGTCAAAAATATTTTGTTTAATCTACTTTTTACAAAATTTAGTAATATTTCACATTAGGAAGGCTTCAAAAAATAGTTTCCTTTCAATACAGCCCATTAAACAATGCTTTATTGTAATGGTCACTCTATATTTAGTTCAGACTACATATATTTAATTTGTAGTCTGAACTTTATAAGTTATTTTAAGTTATTTAACACATGTGTATTAACCTTCTGCTTGAATTTCGATATTTATATTATAATAATGTGTGCATCTTATATTAAGAGTACATATATCTTTGTAAAAACTGTATGCTTGTTAACCCTTTTTTAGGACACCTAAAACAATGTGGTACATACATATACCTACTACCTAGATCGAGGTCTATAATTTTGAATTAATTATAAGTCTTATGTAACAAGACTATCGTAATAAAGTAAACTGATTTCCATACAGATTTCCAAATGCCAATATTTTTATTATCTAAAAAAATAACACGTTTAATTCGGTTTGGAAGACATAAATCACGGTCCTATAAAGGGTTAGAAAATAAATATTATTTGTGTATTAAATTAATCCTGAGCAGATTGTCTGAAAAAAAATACTTCTCTGATTATATTTCCACAGCTCCCCCCGCCACAATACAAAAGTTTTAAAAATACATGATCTCAATTTTGAACAGTAATAAAACAGCAAAAATATCAACTGTTTATTTATATTTACGCCTAGTGGACATTTACAAGGTCGATATTATACACTATAATATATGATGGAAAGATATGAGGGGGTTAAATGCAAAACCGCCACTGTGCGTGATCACTGTTTTTGGGAAGACTAACTAAACAAGCAGCAAAAAGACTATATCTTTTATATTCAATGTGCAACTTGTGCGTGGTATAACAAGTAACAAAAAGTCTATTCTGTGCACATTAAACTTAAAAGAAATAGTCGGCTACTGGTTTTGTTGATCTTCCCGTAAATAGTGATCATGCACAGAGGCGGTTTCGCATTTAACCCCCTCATATAAGACTTAATATTATAAAGTTCAGTTCAGTTCAGTTCAGTGCCGAAAATCGGCATTTATTATGGTAAATAATACATGTATACAATATTTTCTATTTGAAAAACAATGACAAAGGTTTTTAATACAATTAAGTAAATTCTTTTGAATGCAAACATATTAGACACTGTCTATCCTCACTGGGTATTTGTAAATAAGTTAAAGTAAAAGAATATATATTGATGTGTCATTAAGAGGGAAACCAAATTGGACTACATGGGAATGGAAAAGGGAGAGAGATGGTTATAGTTGAATAACAGTAGCTTGTTTATAGTATGTATATTTTACATCATTTACAATAAAAATTGACAAAAACCTAAATAATATTAAAATGACAACAACCTAATGATAAATAATTATACTTTGTACTGAAATTAGACATTAAGTGCTCTAAATTTGCATAATATTATCATCATCAGTTAACCCTTAGCTGGTATTGTGGTCAAAATTGACTCCAACAACTTAATTTTTTTAGGATAACTTTGCGGTCTAAGCGTGTACACTCTTGCGCATCTAGGTAATCTCATTACGTCCAGAGATAATGTAGAACTACAACAAGTTCAGATCTGCCACTTAGTAATACGGCGTCGTAACAAATATTTGACGTTTAGGTATATAATAACACATTCCTATTGGTCAAATTTTGTTTTTGCGATATATTGCGTTGGCGCTAATATCGCTCGAAACAAAAATCCGTGGGAAATTCAAAACTTTCCCTAAAAGTCTTTACAGCTTATCGCTTAATCATCAGCAATAGTTAAAAATCAGAAGTATTCACTTTTTAATGATTTTTTCAAAATTGTTACTTTTACCACTGATTTTTAATTATAACTACTGATCAAACTACAAGTTAATATTATGAAGGAATTAAAGTTTCTCTTAATGATGCTGCATTTCTAAAATACTGAGTTGTAAATTTTGGGAATTGATTTCAGACACATGAAATGTAATAAAAAATCTTAGTTTCCTTTTTGAATGAAGTGAATTCACCACTTTTAACAACAAACTTTTATAAAGCAAACTTGTCCTAACACTGAGTATTAATGGTGAATAGGCTTTGAAGCCAGAGAAGACGAAAAAAGACACTTTATATGGAACATGATTTTTTAATAATTTAGTTTATATTAACTATAACTTTTTTTTAGAGGAGAATTCAGTGTTAACTTGGAAAAAAAAAAACGCCAACTTGGAACGCATAATTGTGGTATATTAGATTGTTTTTTTTATTTTTGCTTCCTTGGCTATATCTTCTTCATTAAATAAAGTCGGCGTTGCTCCAGAAAGTAGCCTACAGTTTCCCTCGATGAACTTTGCCTGAAAATGTCTTTTGACATATGCGAAATGCACAGCGAATTTTACTATGTGATAATGTGTCTAATTTTGGGTCATGAATGTTACTAACCCAAATTTTAAAGACATCGGGCTCATTTTTGGGAAAACAATATAGTTTGACGATGTCCCCGGATACTTGGCAAGAAAGCACACAACACTTTTTTGACATTGTTATAAGAAGAAACTGCAGTTGTGGATTTTAAAAAAAGAATGAAGGCTGCGGTCAAGATTGCTTTCCGCAATTGTATAAATATGCGGCATCTAATGAACTGGTTGCCTCACAAGACCTGATGGGCCTTTTCACGGAACACCTATCGAAGCTCACAGAATGGTTTTTGAAGTACTTTGCAAATGATGATGTCGAAAAATTTGCGTGGATCCAAGATCCTTTCCGTGCACAAGCTCCGCCAGGATTCACGACACAAGAGCAAGAGAGTCTCATTGAACTCTCTCGCGACAACAGCCTCAAAACTAGATTCACCAGTTCAGATTTGGTGGAATTTTGGTTATCGATTCAAAATGAATATCCAAATTTAACTTCGAAAGTTTTAAAAATTTTAATTCCGTTTGCCACATAATATTTACGTGAAGCTGGATTTTAAGCTGTAGCTGTAATCAAGAACAAATATCGCTCAAAGATCAATGTGGAGCAAGAAATGAGAGTAGCAGTCTTAAGTCTTATTACCCGCTTTGAAAAACTGTGCGGAAATTATTAACCTCGCCTGTCACATTGTTGTTCTGTTTCAATTCTGAATTCTTACAAATATAATAAAACTCAATTTCATATTGTGGATGTTTCAATTTTTGTGCCTATCTACCTAACTACTATTATTGTAGGTACCTATTTCTTTTGACTATAATATATATTTGGTCACTATATCTATTCCAAATAGCTTACTAATGTAGGGCACCGTGACAAAATACTAAACTTGTAAGTGCGCCGCGGGCTGAACAAGATTGGGAACCCCTGGGCTAGGCCATATATGCAGATGCCTCCTGAGAGCCTTAACCACGCTTGCCTACTTTACAAGGCATCAGGTTCTCGACGTCTTGGACGTCCACTGCTGACTATTTGTCGGCAGTTTATGTCAGAACTTCGGGACGAGAAGCTGACTTGAGAGGACGCACAGGAGCTAGCAGCCGATAGAGATGCATGGAGGCTCTTTGTGAATACCATATGCTCCAACTAGGAAGCGAACATGGAATGATGATGATGCTCATAAAATGCGATGGACACAACAAGCTCACTACAAACAAAATTTTTAAATGTTGCAGATTACGATGCAAACATATTTCAGAGTTCTTTTGTACCCAATAATTCTTTGTTCTTTGAATAATAAGGTTATTTGGCAGAATCCAATTCCTTTTTCATCGGGTTATTGTCACCGAATAAGAATCAGATTTATTAGAGACAAAAGCAGTAACAAATGACGAAATAGCGTACGTTAAAAATGTCACAAATGACACTGAACGTATATTCAGTAAAGCACACTACGAGTATGATGTTCACAATGATCGATTGAAAGGTGTGCAATGCCGCCACAAACACAAGTTCTATAGTGAAATGGTTCTACAGTTGTGGTTTGAGATCCAAAGATTAAAACGATTTCAACGCCAAGAAACCAGTCAATCCGGATGCAATTTATTTAGGTAACTCTATCTCGCACGCCCAAATTCGATTACTTGAGTCTCTATTAAATTAGTCTACAAACTACCTGTCAGAAAATGGCAAGTAAGAAAAGAAAATGAAAAAGCAATTGTTTTCTCTATCTTCATCCACAGTGTCAACATTGTGGAAAAATAAAAATGTTTATTTGCCTGCATTTGAAAAGAATATCACGGACACAAAAACATTTAGAAAGTGCGATCGTACTAATATCGATGAAGCATTGTTCCAATGGTTTTGTACCCAAAGAAACACAGGATTTTCCATCGATGGACCAATATTGAAGGCGCAAGCGGAAAAGTTCGCAAACAATTTGGAAACGACGATTTTCAATGTAATAATGTCTTCATGTGATAGGTAAATATGTTTGTAAGCATTTATTACATTTTCCCCGAACATTTTTTTTTTCTGTTTGAATAGTATTTACTTGTTAACGATTGCAATAGCGATTGTGTAAAAAAAAACCTTTCTCTGGTATAACGAGTAACACTTATAACGAGCAAATTCAATCGGTCCCATCTTCCTCGTAATAACCAAGTTCGACTGTATTTTAAAATAAGTTTGATTTTATGTTGATCTAGTCATTAATACTATATCCTTATTTGCAGATTGTTGCTGGGGATCTCCATAATCTTAGTCAGTTGACATGCTGCAGAGTGATGACAAAAAAATATGAAATTTTGGCACGATAAGTAGCAGAGTTCGTAGAATTTCCGAATTCAAGTGCCATACTTAGCAATCGGCAACTATTTTACGGCCGAACGCAGTTTTTAAGGGTAGCTGGCTGCATAGACCGCACTCATATACCCAAAATTAGTCCAAGAAGAGCTCGGGGAGAAATTTTTTAGAAAAAATATTTGTCATATTTGCCAGACAAATTATTTGTATACACCAATAGCGAATTCACGAACTGGACCTGAACTGAGATACAACTTATCCCATACAACCACGCAAAATGGTGTAGAAAGGCTATTTGGGGTGTAGAAAAGAAGATTGCAATGCTTAAGTAGAAGCTGCAAAACAATCTCTCCAATACAGTAAATATAGTGGTGCTACTACTGTTTTTAAAAATTACATCCTCGCATCAGAGATAGAGTACATCGAGGTGTGATCTTTTCATTCACGGGATTGTTATGCAAGGGACGTGAGATAGAAGAAAGTATTGGCGCACACAAAAAAGAGCGCCTTTACGGAGGCAAACGACTGAGTGTCAATTCTCTAACAATTATGAACATGTGGCTGAAGTCTATGACACGCGACTGCGTCAAGGGGCTAATGGGGCAGCAGCACACATACGGGGGAACGAACCGCCCACCGAGGTGGCAGGCAAGCCGAGATTTTAATTTTTCAACGGCTATAGGACACTGAGCGTTATAAGGAGTAAGTGCCCAAACTGCATCCGAGCACTCGGGTTAGCTGTAGGACAGGTATACTTTTGCGCAATGGAGAAGGTAAAATATCTCTGCACGCTAGACCCGTTCTCGTTGTTGTGATTGGCACTGCAAAAAGCACCGCCCACATAATGTCAACATTTAAGCGAGCCCCAGTTCTCGCTTAAATGTAGCTTCAGCACAACTACATCAATGTCTTCAGAAAGAGAAGGCAATCTTTGTTAAGAAACGGATGAGTATTATCCTCGCAGATAGATGGCCTCACGAGTAAATGTGATCACCGCGAAAACCGTGGTAGTAATCAAAAGCCGCAAAATCGAGGATGCGGGAATCTTTATTGAAAAAATCGGAGACCTCTCTCTTCGGGAGGGTGAAGGCTGAGCTGCCCACTTAACCGCAGAGGAGAGGAATCAACTAACGGAATTAGTGCTTTCCCACTCAGCAATCTTTTAACCTACTGTCTTCAACAAAATTGGTCCAGCATAGGATCGAGACGGCCGAACATTCTCCTATATCAGTGCCACCCAATAGACTAACACCAACTAAGCTTAGCTGACGGAACTTCGTTCACAGATAGATGAAATGTAAGTGCACAGACTTGTAGAAGAATCAGTCACCGTGGGCGGCGCCAGTGGTAATGGTGCGTTAAAAGGATGGAGGCAGAATGCTGTGTATACTAGGATGCCCTTTACCAAGGATGGACAATTTGCTGCACGCGGCAAAACGATCAAAGTAGATGTGTACCAAAGATCTACGAGCAGGTTTTTGCCAAATTGCTGTGCGAACCGAGGAGACGAAACGTCCTTTTTTACCCTATTCAGATTGTACTGATTTACAAAGATGGCGGTTGTCCACAACTGTAACGCCCGCTACCTTCCAACAGCTAATTAACTGCTTCAAAATTGAACTGATTATTTGTTTGACGATAAAAATACTGTGATAACTGACCAAAAATGATAGCTCTAACAGTGCGAAAATGATAGCTCTAACAAATTGTAAAGAAAGACGCAACATAAAAAAGTAGTACTCAGAAAGGGCATCCATTAAAGATAGTTCAATGCAGCCTTTGATCACTTCAATATGCAATACTAATAAAGTTATTGAAGATGCAACAATAAAAGGTGAGACAAGATTTATAAGCAGTATAAGATTTTAATACCTGTCATACAAACAAATTATTTTAACATAACTTTTCATAATTTATTTACATATACGCCTTTTTTTTGTGTTTTTTTTACAATGAAATTTTAGTACATATTAGTAAAAAAGTATTTCGCAGTTGAGATTAGATTGGCAGTTTTTATTGCTGAGCATAATATTTCATTCAACACTATGGCTCACTTAGTGCCATTAGTAAAACAAATATGCCCGAATCGGAAATGGCTAAAAAAAATAAATAACATGTGCAAGAACAAAAACCCGAGCAATAATTAAAAACGTTACTGGAAGGGAGAAGTTTGAAAATTTATGTACCGACCTGAAGGAATTTTTTTTTCTTCAATAATCGATGAATCAACGGACCGGACAACACAGAAGCATTCATTTAAATTTTTTTTTTTTTTCTTTTTTTTTTTTTTTTTTTTTTTTATTTTTTTTTTTTTTTTTTTTTTTTTTTTTTTTGTTTTTTTTTTTTTTCCTTTGTATTCATACGGAAGGAATGTACAATAGCAAACACTGATGAAGAGCTCGCGGTCAGGCGACACTGTCGTGTAACGATCTGCGCGATTCTACATCACCGCAAATCGGCAGAATTCGTTACATTTTATCTCGACAGTGTCGCCTGACCGCGAGCTCTTCATCAGTGTTTGCTATTGTACATTCCTTCCGTATGAAATACAGGAAGTAACCAGTGTTTACTTAACAAATAACTGCAATGTATTCGGGAATATCTTTCTCATTATAACCACAAATGGTGACCCCGAATTCTTAAACGTTTATTTTACAATCCTTTTTTTTCTTTTTTAAAAACCGCATAGTCGGGCAACGAAAAGTCGAGATGAAATCGTCCCAGGAATATGTGAGTGAAACATAATCGTAATCTCATAAAACATAGTATCTTACCATAAAAAAAATACTCACTTCTAAAAAATTCCATTTTCCATATATTCCTACACAAGTTCTTTTTTTAACATACTTAAATCATTTTTACTCACAAATAATAGTTAATTTAAATTCTTTCATCGTCTGGTGAAAATAATAATTCATTTTTAGTTTGACACCTGTCTAAATGCGGTTCCTTGCGTCGTTGAAAGGCCGACGTCAAATCAACTGACGATCAACCAAAAAGTATTCTACTGATTAAACTACTGATTAGACTACTGATGATGAAAATAATTCTGATTATGTGGCAATTCAAGTAGACGAAACAACTGATACGTCTACAAAAACACGAACGGTTTTTGTATTGAGTTATATAAAAGACAAAATTCAATTTGTGAGCGCTTTTGGAAATTCATAAACCAGGATATCTGTACTGCAGCGGGATTACGTGACGAGATTTTAAGAGGACTACGCATTTTGGAAGTACAACCTCGACGGCTCATAGCACAAAGCTATGATGGGGCTGCAGTCATGAGTGGAAAAAATGGAGGAGTACAGGCCAAAATAAAAGAGCAATATTCGCGTTCCCAATACATTCATTGCTACAGCATCAGTTAAATCTTACTCTGCAGAAGGCCTCCACCATAACAATTCAGACATTCTGTGATTTTCTTAAGATCGCCAAAATGAACGAGAGTTAAAACTCTCACTCACATTTAAAGATGAAGTTGTTAAAATTCGACTACCAAAAGCTGGTCCAACTAGATGGTGTTTTAATGCCAAGAGTATTTTAACTGTCTATTCTCATAAAGAAGATATTCTGAGGTGCTTGAAACAGATTGTAGAAGTAGAACATGATACAAACACAATAAGCCAAGCACAAAATGTAATACGCAATCTCGAAAAATATGCATTTTTGTATTGGTTCAATTATTTTTATTATATCATGTCTCATTGCCAAATTCTATTTCAATGCAGAAAAGGAACATAGATGATGTTTCAATCTCCAAACATATTGAAGACTTTAAAAACCATATTTTGAAAATCAGAAATATGATTTGCTCTTTCACTTCAAATACAATACCGACTGTTTCAAAACAAAGGTTCGATAATAAAAACGTTAATATTGCCATTGAGGTCTGCGATACAATTTTAACAGAAATAGAGTAAAGATTTCAATTCACCGACCATCTCATTATATGAACACTATTTAATGACATTAAGTACGCCGAATTTAAACACAATTTTCCGATAACACGAGTGAATTTACTGAAAAGGTCTAATGAAAAGATATTACAAAATTAAAAAATGAATCAATAGTATTTTATCAATATGACGATTTGCAGAGCGCTAAGAGTGCGGTTTTACTTAAAAATTTTCTTTTAAGAAATAATTTTGATGAAATATTTTCGCAATTAAAATACTTAAGTTTATTTGTGTAATTCCAGTGAGAGTGAAATATGTTTTTCGACACTAAAGCGAATTAAGACCTTTTTAAGAAACTCTATGAGCGAAAATAGACTAAGCGCAATCGCTATGTTAAGTACAGAAAATACATATATTGTCAGGAAATAATTCTGAACAAACAAGCTATTTAGCTTGTTTGTTTAAAAAATAAATAAATTAGCAACCCTTAGACTGCTACGCAGTTTTTCAAGAATCTAATCAGAAATCCTATGTATAAATGTATTTAGTATATGTATAAATATATTTAGTGAACATGATAAAAAATAAAAAAGGAATCAATTCATTAGTTACGTAAACCTTGACGAAGAAGCTTGTTCGCTTTGAAATCGGTCGGTGGAAAATAAAAATTAGTGGTTAAAAACAAAGTTGTTTTATTTATTTTATTAGAAATCCTATGAATTATACATTAAAAAAATATGTTATCGAATATGTTGTTTTCCAAACACACTTTTGTTTTAAAAATTAATAGCAATTCCAAGAAAAATCTTCCGTTTCATAAATTTCTAACTCAAGCCCAATGGAGTGAGCAAGATAGACAACTCGTGCCGCCCGCATCACATTGTCGTACAGCGGTTGTAAACCCTTCCTTAATTGAAAATAAAAACAAACAAAAATGAACTCGTACAGCAGCATTGTTTTAATAGTTATTAATGAAACAACATAATTATGATAGTTTTTTTTGTATGTAATTATGATAATTCATAAACTGGGAACCCATATAACGGGAACATTAAGAAAAAATAGAAAAAGAATTCCAGACGAAGTTAAAAAACTAATGCCGATAAAAACTTCCAAAACTACAGAAATAAAGACATTTTAACTACGGGGTATTGAGAACAAAAAACTCAAAGAAAACCAGTGCTATTGTTATCTACCTCCGAAGAGGCAAAAAACATTACCTGTACTAAAACTAAATGCGATCAAATTCGAACAATAACAAAGCCATCTATTATAAATACATACAATAAATATATGAGGCGGTGTGGACACTTCATGATGAATTATTGTTATTCAGATGAACGCAGATCAGTAAAATATTGGAAAAAAGTTGTGTTCAACATTATATCGAGGATGATTTTGAATTCATACATAATATATAAAGAAAATACACGCAAATCTAATGTAATTTCAAGATATAAATTTATTTCAAAAATCATCGAAACAATTGAAATTGATTGGCTGCGAGAAAAAAACAATTCATCTGCTCCTGAGTTTCATAAAAATGTGCCTCATGGAATTCGGAAACTGCCAGAACGCAAAGAAAAAGCTTGCGTTGTATGCAGCAGGAAGAATGGCGGTCCTGTTAAAAGATCTCGTACTATATGCGTAATTTGTGAAAAAGGACTTCATGGGGCTTGCTTGGTAAAACATTTAAAATGTTGTAAATAATTGACAAGGTATTTGGGTATGTTTTGTTACATTGTAAGAATTATTTTTGTTTTTGATTTATTAAGAAAAACATTAAGTGTCTAGGTTTTTTCATGATAAATTTTCTTCAGTAAATATTGTAAATAATTGTTTAAGTATTTGTGTATGTTTTGTCACATTGTAAGAATTATTTTTGTTTTTGATTTATTAAGAAAAATATTTGGTTTCTAGGTTTTTTCTTTATAAATTTATTTGATGATAACTTTGTTCAAATATAATATATTATGTTTAAATACAAAAATGCTTAAATGTAAATTATGTTTTATGTAAAATGTAAGCACTGTTTATGCTGTTTGTTTTTTTATATTTTTTCTATCCAAATTAATTTTAAACTGATAAAACTATTATGTAGCTTATTCTTTTTTATAAAGTGTGATTTTTTTTAAATGGTTTAAAACAGTATGTAAATATATTAATTGTTATAAAATATTTTGAAAATAATGGAAACTTGAATTGTATCTGTTTACATAAATTAAAAAGCGAAGACAAAATGGCATGTTTTAAATTTACAAACCTACTTCCTTCAATTCAAGCTAAGTCCAAAAAGTAAACTAAATTTTTGGTAGAAGTTAACAGTCCATTATCAAATAAAAAATAAAATTAAAAACTACTGAACTTCCTCATCTGGTGTCAAAATGCTGTAGAAATACCATCTCTCAGATGAATTTGTGATAAAACTATGTACTTTAGATGCACAAATTATGTCGAGATCCTTGCAATATGTACGGTTGGTACAAGCCTTAGAGTAATAACCCAATAGAGTTGCCCATACAGAGAAAAACAATTGTATGGTTATTGACCACAAAGTTAGCTACAGATTACAGCAATACAGCGGGCCATAGGTACTTGCGCTGAGAATTGCTTGCAGAATAATAATTACTACCTAATGAACAGCTAACACATATTTATTTCCCATTACTGTAGGTACCCATTATAATAAATCAACAAATGATTTTTCAATATTCAAATGTCCTAATTGACAAACATTAGGTTACTGGTGAATTATTTTTATGTTTTATGGCTCTTTACTTATTTGTTTATATTCTTAATTACGGGGTTTTGCAGTGATATAGAGACTTCACTAGATGAGATTTATTATATGAAAGGTAAAGTATTCAATTAGTTATTCGTTACGGAAATACATCAATATTTTTGTAATCACTGGATCGGGTATAATAGTGGGGAAAACACAGAATATAATTATTTTCCTCAAATATTATATAAGTGATTAAAAATTCTAAATTTTAACACTGATTTTTTTTTTTTACTGTATTTGCAATGTAAAAAAAATTCACTGTTTTAGGTCCCGACTAGCTAGAAGTTTTCTGTGTTTAGTCGTTTCTCTTTTTTTTAAAACTCCGTGAATTTAAACATCATAAGTAAATTTATAATGGGGAAGTTTAGTGGTTTTAAAAAAAAAAAAATATTTGTTAATAGACATCTAAACAAAGCTATTTTTTCTTTAATTTTTATGTATCGTATTATCAGCGCTACGATTTTTTAAAGTTTTGTATATCTGAAATTAATCCGCGTGTGGCGTCACAAGTTCTCTTCCGCTTCTTCTCGGTTAGTTCTGTTAATTGGTCCATTAACGATTAGCAAACCGGAAATCTCCCACAACTCTCTTATCATTGGTTGATTCATATGAACAAGTGACGTCGTTCAAAGTAGTTCGTTTTTATTAAAATATTTATTATTTTTTATTCATTTTCAAGAAACTTTGCTGTACAATTTAATGATCAAATTTTTACCGCACGTAAGAAAACATATTTTGTAAATTTTCCGTAGGGCTGAAATAGGTAGGAAAATAAATAATAACCCGTCGAATAAGTAATTTGTATGTTTTGAAAATGTTTTATACCACTGGCGGTTAAGTGCAACAAGCAGTTCCCGAATTCATTTACTCTTTTGGGAATTATGACGTCAGCATCAGTCTAGTTAGAACTTTATGATAGGGATTAAAAACAACGATAACTTATATAGATTACTAAAATCCTTAAAGTGTTATGGATTAACCACGTACAAAGGGCACATTTTGTGATTAGTAAGCTGGTGGGAGAAATAACGTTCTTCGCAGAATGAAATATACTTAGAATTCTGATGCATTAACATCTTAAGGAATGCAGAAATCATGTATTTTTATTGAAAAGGGTCGTTTATCATATGCACTTGAAAACCATATGTTTTAACGTGTGTGAAATATTATTTTGCGTAAATCTCAGGATATAGCGTGAGAAGAATAAATGTACCTATTTTTTGTATCAAACCTACCCCTCCAAAAGACCATAACTTGTATTATATAAATCCATATGCAGTCTTTGGAGGATGAATTAGAAATGTAGTCTCTCGTGGTTACTACGTCCCTCTGACGTAATACTTAGTTTTAATATACACGGTAGCTTTCAAGTGTAACAGTAAAATGGTTCTTGTAATGTCTTTTAAATAATAAAATTAATATACAACATCTTCGTGTCTTCTCAATTGATCTGTTGGACTTGGAATATTCAATCTCTGTGTGCTACACTACATCGGCACATAACAGTAGAGAGAGGAAAAATTGGTGGCTGCGGTGCGGGATCATCGTCATCAACGTGCAGAAGAAAGAAACTCTGACAGTTTGACGACTTTAGACAATTTCTGGTTTCCGAATCGTATTCGCAAACTTGAGTGAAACTCTCATACGGTCCATTATGGTTTAAAAGGAAGAAACCCATCTAAAAATCGAACCACAGATCAACAACAACAAGAAGAAGAAGAACGAAGACTATATTATTTTATGTATCACTGCGTGAACGAGTCCTACATGGTATCAAAGCATGCCATCTCTTTTCGGCGGAGAATATATGGAAGACGAACATCAGCAACATCTCCAGGTTTCCGGTGCAGCCAGAAGTCCCTGAGTTCTGGAGCAGTCAGCAAACGAGACATTCCAGCATTCTTCATCCTTCCCTGATCAAGAAGAAGAAGAAGACGGAAAAGAAAACATCATGCATCTTGTGACTTGTGAGTTTACCTGTATTTAAAATGAAGTTATTTTCAATTCAATATTTTTGTCATATTTTATATACTATTTTGATAATCTTAAATCTTCAAAAATTAATTCAACTAATTCTAATCTAAAATTCTCATAATAACTCAGATTTTGAAATGACTGAGAGTGAAAATAGTACTGAAGCTGTTGAACCCGATAACTATGATTTCGATACTAAAATCACTGTCGAGGAAGGTGATGACGCCTCGTGGATTGCAGGCCCTTTTGTACCTATAATACACGAATTCGATGATTTCGCATCAGGTATTAATCCTAATACAATGTTAACTGAAGATTCCGTAGAACTAGACTTTTTTGAATAGCGAAATTATGACAAACATAGTTAACGAATCCAATAAGTTTTATCAGTACAAAATGAGCACTGTCGATTTTACGGAAAAGGCGAGAATTCACAAATGGGTGGACACAACAGTTTCGGAAATGTATGTTTTCACGGCTATAACTTTCGCAATGACGAGGACTAAGCGTTTGACGATAGAAGAATATTGGAGTACAAACTTTATACTTCACACTCTGTTTTTTGGAATGACGATGCCCAGAAACAGGTAACAATTATTGTTGCAAATGCTACATTTTAGTGATAGTTATGTCCAAACACCGACTGACAAACTTTATAAAATAAGATTTCTTCTTGACCATACCAGAACAATTTTTAAAGCAACTATGATGCCTCATTAAAATCTATGTATCGACGAAAGCATTATTGTTTTCAAAGGTCGTCTATTATTTTAACAATACATCCCTTCGAAACGTCACCGGTTTGGCATAAAAATGTTTGTTCTGTGCGACGTTACAACGGGTTTTATTCTCGATTTTATTATATACGTCGGAGCTGAAACTGAAATCGATAATACGCACGGTCTCGGTATTACAGGTGCTGTAGTTACCACACTGTTATCGGACTATTTTGGAAATGGTCATAATTTATGGTGCGATAACTGGTATACCAGTCCCGCTTTGATGGAAGTAAGAAATCGCAAAATTTTGTTATTCCTCGATAGGTGCCCCTGCGCTCACCCCACAAACCTGGCACTGAGGAACGTTAAGTTGGCATTTTTTCCACCTAACTGTACGAGTGAACTGCAACCGCTGGATTTGGGGATAATCCGTGCATTCAAGCACCACTACCGAAAGATCTTAGTAAATAAGTTATTATCACGAGGTGAGGACCCCAAAAAAAGTGTCTATTTTAGACGAAATGCATTATACTGTTGAGGCATGGGGTGAAATAACAGACCTTACTATAAAGAATTGTTTCCGGAAAGCTGGAATAAACAAGGAGATAATAATCAACAAAATAATACTTCCATGAGTCAAATATCACGTTTCATTGTGTTACTTGTGTGTCCTATTTTGTTTACTCGAAAGAAAAAACAGCTTGCAGAGTTGGTTTTGTAACCCTACAACTCAATTTATGTACAACCAAAAAATTAATAAATTAGCGTTCTTATTATAATATAATACGAAAACAAATAAATATTCTTATTTCAAAAGAAGATTTCTTAAACTCTATCAATCAAATATGTCTCTTAAATTTTACATAAGAGATCAATAAGTGACCAGACTAGTAACGGCATGTAACTAAGAAATTACATTAAATTTGATTAAGAATCAAATTGTTTTTTTTAATTAAACTATGCGAAAAAACAGGAGAATCATAAAAATATTTTGTGGGTATGCACAATAAATAAAATATTTAGTTTGAAATATTACACATTCAAATTGAGCAAATTTTTCATTACAAATCTTAAAAACCTTAAGTTATAAATTCCTCAGTGCAGTCTAAACGTGGGAGATGTTTGTACCTTACAGGATTAACCTAGTCGTGCACACGTGAGTGGCGCAGCAAGTCTCCTGTGCGCGTGAAGCGACGGTGGCAATGGGGGCATGGGAACAGCGCTACGCCGTGCGCAGCCTGGTGTCTACGCCTCTCCGCAATAGATGGGAAGGCGCGAGGACAGCGTGCGCACGTGTACCCGCATTGCCCTGTGTGACTGCGCGCGTGCGCCGCTAGACCTGATGACTGCGTGAAACCTAAAAGAAGGAAAAGAGACCATATTTTTTAATATTCACAATATATAATTTTATTTAATTTTACAATACGCCAGGGGAATGAGGATTTGAATACTGTCCAGAAAAGCTTGTATTTTATTCTCTCTGGCCTTTTTAACCAGTGCGAATTTCGAAGATGTTGTGAGATGTGAGAATATTTTTTTACTCCCGTAATAAGCCTTGCTGCTGCATTGAAAGTGTGAAAGATTATAACAAATATGGTACACACGTTAAAAAAAAATAATTCAGAAAGAGTATGGGATAAATCAATCGAGAAATAAATTGCACGGTAGGAGCGAGCACAGCGGGCCGTCTCAAATTCTTATAAGACTGTTTAAAATGGAATTTTATTCCCATTAAATTGGTGTCTTTTGGATGAAGATAAAAAATAATATCCAGAGCTGGCAAGGGAAGCTTAAAAATTATTAGTGCTATTCGCCACATCCTGTCGCCAAATATGGCAAGAATGACCGGTAATGTAGGACGAGGACGACCAAGAAAAACATGGCATGATCAGATAAACAAAAGTCTCAAGTCTGGTCATGTCAAAAGCAGACACAACCGAAGAGCATGTATGACAAGATGTATGAATGTGGAAAAAGCTGAAATATATATCAGGAAAATGTAATGATGATAGTACTAAAAATAATCAACACATCTATACAGTCCTATAGAGCCAAACTCACCAGTAAGAATGTTGTCATTGCAAGGAATGTTATTGAAAAAAGATTAGGACTTTAAAAAAGAATATTTAGGATTTTTTTTTAAATAATTCAAGCAATTACTTGATTATGTAGAAGTTTTTCAGCAGGATATTTTTTGGTGGCATTTTGTATTTGTACTTTTTATTACATCACAACAGACCAGAATGCCTAATTAGTGGTGAATTACAGTACAGAACACCGGGGCTTGAGAAAAATTGCATTTAATTTTTATGTTCTCACCGGGAATCGAAGCCGGAACCTTCCATGCGTGATTCTATTCTGCGTGAGCATTCAAAGGTTATGTAAAAATCATAAAAGTTGCTAGGACACCTATAATACGATGGAATCTGATTTCAAATTTCCTTTTACATACAGCATAAAAAACAAAAGCAGTGTTAGGTCAATTAACAAATTGACACCATGTTCACATCAATCCCTCTCTCTATTATTCGACTATAATAAAATGCTTTTAAGGCTGTTACCTTTGCCGCAGATAGTGCAGACATATGGCCTCTCGCCGGTATGGGAGCGCATGTGGACTATGAGAGTGGAGGAACCATTGAAACCCTTCTCACACTTGGGGCACTTGTGGCTCTTCTCTCCCGTATGAGTTCTCATGTGTTTAGTGAGCTCGTTGGACTGACAGAAACCCTTCTGGCACACAGAACATACATAAGGTTTAATTCCAGAGTGAGTTCGCTCGTGTACAACTAAATTGCCTGGAAGCATAGACAAAAATAAATTTTTGGTTAGTTTGATAGCCTATTAACAGGTTCACTGTCAACTTCGGAAATCGGGAGTTGGGGTTGGGAAGAATATTTCAATCCGCTCCAGCTTCGCCCATTAGTGAGTTTTAAGCATTTGAGGTTGGCAGTAAACATGCTAGCAAATATATTTTTTTTAAAACCACTGAACTTCTTCATTGTATAATAGTTTTACTTACTAGAGGTGGCAAAGGCTTTGTCACAGGTGGAGCAAACATGTGGTCTTTCTCCGGTGTGTGTCCTCATGTGCTTATCTAGGTCCTGTTGCTGCCTGCAAGTTTTGTGGCACATGGTACACGAGAAAGGCCGCTCATCATTGTGAACTCTCATATGTACTTTAAAATTCCCGTGGTGAGCGAAGGATTTTTTACATATTTTGCACTTAAATGGCTTGTCTCCGTGCGTCTTCATATGCCTAGTGAGTTTTCCGTTGGAATCAAAAGCCTTGTTACAAATGGGACAACGATTATCTTCAATATCTTTCTTGGAGCGCACTTTAAGGCAACCCATTTTATGGAATATGTAAGCAGGTTTCGGCTCTTTTTTCTCTTCGGGTATCAATTCTTCTTCAATTTGCTCATTGTATGGCTGAATATCATCGCCAATATCCACTTCAGAATCTGGAACTATTTGTTAAAAACTCATATTATTAAGATCTACTTGAAATTTTATGATTCAATTCTGATACGTAATATTTTTACTCCTATACATATTGAAACAACACACTAAAAAAAACTGATTGAATTTAATGGCAAATACATTCCAAAAGAGAATGGAGACTTGTTATTGGTTGTATATACATTCATCATTCACATTCAAAAGTTTTACAAAGCCTTCAGCTAGAGGCCTCTCACAGAGACAAAAAGTTAGTGATATTATGATTAGCATGTTATTAAAATTTCAATGATTTCATCAATAAAAATATTTTGGATTCAATTTTATTGGTTGCTTGGGAGAAATGATTACTATATGGCAATAAACCCGCTAACTGTCATTGAGCCCTGATGAATATCCATTTACGACCTAGCAATTTCCTATTTTAGTTATTTCAGGTATATTCTCCTTTTGTTTTAATCGAGGTAGGTTATTTAATTAATTTATTAATTTTGGTATTTTCCCTGTTTATTTCAAGGGCAAAATAATTGCTCATATTTTATGGTACAGAGAAAAGTTCACTTATGTCTGCATTATTGGCAAGGAGAGTGGTGTCTTGGCGTATCTCAAATTTAATATCTGTCTTTCATTAATAGAAATGCCTGTGTCTCCAAAATTAGAATTAAATTCATTTAAAAAACGTTTTTAAATTTTGAACACTACACAGTACTCCTTTGAACAGGGTTAACGAAAAGTTCAAATTTATAAGTAATATGTAGCTAATAACCTAAATAAATATTTATTAAAACATAATTGAAAAAAACTTTAATCCAAGACATCATTCTCCATATTGATTTACATGATGGAAAATGTTAAAATATATAGTTTATAAATACATGCATAACATTGTACTGTAATTGAATAGCTTTTTCTGAATAAAGACGATTAAAAATTAACTAAAAACAAATGTGCCATTTTCCATGCGATGGGAGAGAGAAAATAATAATTGTCATACATAGGCCGCTCATTCTACATCTTCTAACGCATTATTGAAAGAATTACAGAAAATATTATCTTACCTGATGGGTTCTCGAGAGTGAGTACTTGAGTAGGAATTCCAGAAGGCTGTCCGAGTGAGTGGATGGAAAAGGAATTCTGGAAATTAGAATTGTTGAGGCACTGTATATTGTAGTTGGATGGCATATGAACATTTCCCTGTAGCGGTATGTTGACATTGGTCATGTTGGCCAGAATACTGGAGCCATTGAATATAAACTGCGGCTCGATGGGAAGGTCGTAGGCTCCCAAATTCAGGTTTTGTAGGGAATCGTAATGTCTATTGTCTGACAGCGGCAATTGGTCATTATATGAATATTCTATCGGAAGTGTTGGTAATTCTGGTGGAAGAGGATCGGGAGCCGGTTCAGTGTGACTAACGCTTTCTTCTTGTAATTCCAACTCCTCTACTTGCTTATCTGTTTTTTTCTCACCAGTTTTGCCAGTCAGCCTATATTGGCGTAGTCGGAAATCACTCTTTTCGCACTGTTTCTTGAATTGAAAGGATATATGCAGTTTGGCAATACATTTCTTGCATATCTGATGTGGCATTCCATCATTTTGCCAAACCTATAAATTGGAATAAACAAATAATGAGTACAGAGTAAAATATTTATTATATTAAAGCTAAAATGCTTATTAAATTATTTTTTTATTTGGAATCCAAAAACATTCTTGAATCACTAAATTTACAATTATTAATGAATATTCCAAATCCCACAATTGCTTCTGGCATGGCAGTTCATTAATTTTACAACATTTTACTTATTATGTTTACAACTACGTACTACTGAATGTAATCATTGAAATTATTTTTATAATTATATGTCAGATAGGTAAGTTGCTATATATATATATATATATATATATATATATATATATATATTTACTTTATGTACATTTAAACTGTTTATTGAAAGAGCCTTCTGGGTGTTTAATAAATAAATAAAGAATATCTTTATTATTTAGTCCAATAAACACAAAATAAAAATGTGTTTGATGTTTCAAGCATGTTTTCAATTTCATTTTGAAGAAACTTATATTGTTTACTTGGTGTAAAGGAGAGTTCACACGAAGACAATACAATAGACAGGACAATATTGCCCTGTGAACAGTTTTGATGGCGCAGAACAGGACAGTGTGACAATACAACAATTTGATCGTAGTTCAAATGCGGAAAGCTGTGAAGATTAAGAAAGGGTCACTGAGATGGTTTGGTCTTGTAGAACAAATGGATGATGAAAGATTAGTAAAAAAGACATATATGTCAAGAGTGAACGGCAGCGTAGGGCGAGGACGCCCAAGGAAGACGTGGCATGAACAGATAAAGAAACCAAAATCTTACATCTGGTCATGTCAAAAGCAGACAGAACCGAATGGCATTTATGACAAAGTGTATGGATGTAGAAGAAACTAGGAATCTGTCAGAATAGACGTGTGTGGCAGTCTATCCTCTCTGCCTACACCAAAGGGGAAATAGCATGATGGTAGCAGTAGTAGTAGTAAAACATAAAAATATGATAATAAATATTTTTCAAATTTATTATTAACAGACACTTCAAATGTGTAAATGTGTCTCCACATATCAAGTCAATGAAGTGAAGATCACAAACATGGCCATAAAGAAAAACAAACAATGTTTTTTTTTGTATTGCGATGGAGAAGTGGAAAGTGTCTGAAGCTACAGCAGCATGATGTACAATATTAGTGTATGAAGTCACTAGTGCACTAGTCTAAACTCTTGTAGTACATAATATTGTCGCAGCTTACCGACACTTCAAACACACTCCTTAAACCCCTTGTAGCGGCGTATATGGTATTGGCTAAAATGCTTTCGTACTTTAAAATCACGCCCTTTCAGTGTAATGCACCCTTGGTGATATTTTTTTACAAAAATATCACTTTAGGCACCATCCAACTTTTACATTTGTTAAAAATAATACAAATTATAGGGATCCAACGACATAAAAATATTTGCAAGGTTAAGTAAAAGTTAAATAGGTGCAAAGGTTTTCACGGTCACTGTTTTCAATATGTATCTTTTTAGGGTGATACCCTGTGTGTTGGATTTTATACGGATTTGAAACGTCGGAACAAATCCAACACGCAAGGTATCACCTAAAAAATAAAGATATTGATAAGGTAAAAGTTAATTTGAAGCATAATAATATTGGTTAATTAAAAAGTAATATAGCCCTTATAATAAATACTGTCAGTGATAATGGAATACCAAGTAACAATTGAATTTTTAGGCAGGGGGATCCTAAAAAGCGTTCTGTTGATATACTACTTACGATTTTAACCAACGAAAAATACCGCTGGAGTATCACATTGTTTAGAGTAAAAAGAGCAATCATTTAAAACTAATGATTCTTAGTCGCTACAACGAATTTATTTCAGAAGAACATTTTAAAATAAACTGGTTATGCGGTATTGCAGTATCACCGACGATATATTATTTTCCAGTAAGATGCGATATATCATTTAAACCCAATGTTAATTTTTCCAGTCGCTTAGGGTCTATTATAAAATTAACGCTAAATAAAATCGAGTAGAATCTACCGAAAAAATGTACAGGGAGATGTGAAAACACATGGTAAAATGTTGACAAATAAAATAATAGAAATACCTGAATGCCAGTACACGCGGTAATTTTTTTATGAATATTAACTTTAAAAACAGAGAGAGTCGATCCATCTCCGCAACACAGTCGACAAATTTTATTAAAGTTTAGTGTTTGACTGTTGCCGATCATAGTAAATAGTTAGATTAGTGGTGAAAATATTCTACAGCGTGAAAAGATGTTCACCACGCTACGATATAGCAACCTAATACTGGAATATACAAATCGCACCAAACTAATAGGAAGAATTAGTTCCTAACAGGGTCCAGCGAAATGAACCATTAAGCTAGTTGTAGCGAATTGACTGATTCTGATAACTAATTTCATAGTAAATACGAAATTGAAACGAATTAGCAAACTGCCTCTTTTTTTAAATAAAAATGACAGACGAAGCACAGAAAAACGAAAAACGATATATATAAATTAGTGTAGATAAAATAACTTATTTCTATACCTTAACATATGAATAAAAACCTTATTTAATGTAAAGATAACGGGGCTTGTAGTACACATCTTAAATTTTATCATGTTTTTTTTTTCTGTACTCAGATCAAACTTATTTTGCATAATAATTAATTTACATAATAAACAAGCATATTGATGTATGTTGAAAACAATTTAAAACTTGTATTCTGTATTTTAAAAAGTTTTACCCCGATTCACGATTTATTTTGGAACATGACACGTGCACAATATTTTTTTTGATGTTTTATGAAACATATGCTTGCATTTACGTTTACAATCTTCATAATATGTTCTCTACAAAATTAATTTATAATAATAAAAAAACAAAACAAACAATATTAAAACAGGTTACGACCCGTAGTTACAGTTTCACGGACCCCAAATAAGGAGGTCTGATGTTTGAATCCCACCTTACCACTCTAACACGGCAATTTACGACTATAAAAAAATAGGCCAATTTAAAAAAAAATTATTTTGGCGAATTATACAAACACAAATATATTTTTTTTGTGTTAAAAAATAAAAAAAACGGGAATAAATCAAATCCATTCTCTCTGCCTACCTCTTTGGAGAAATGGCGTAATGGTAGTAGTAATCCGTGTTTCGTTCGTTTAATAATAAACTAAATGATGTAAAAACTTACATTATTACAATTTACAATACCCTTAATGGATTTAGGTACCTATTGTAGATAAGTCAAATAATATAATATTGTATTGCAGGCCGGTAAACAATGTAAAATACTTAATGTCAACAAACATTTATTTAAAAATTGTAATTTTATTAAATTTTATAAATTTAGATAGATGTACATACGGGCAAGTTTATAGCTATATTTAAATCTACCTACTAAAATAAAATAATAACCTAATGAAAGCATTTAAGATATAAAATGGAAAGAAAGGATGGATGAAGTGAAATAAGAGCCTAGATATCTAATTATTTTAGTGTGAATGGTGTAGGTATGTGGAGATGATTTTACAGGCATGCCGTATGTGCTGCGAATGAATATGTAAGAATAAAGGAACTGGGTATAAAATGAAAACGAAAAGTAGTGATAGAACGTGGAAAACCATACAGATTTTAGAATATTACTAATTCTACGGAATATTATTTTTATGATCGTCAAAATTTTAATAACAAACCATTGTAATTGTAAGCACATCACAACACGTTATGTTAATTGACCATATTAAAACAAATTTTATTTTATATTACGCCATAACTGTTTAGGTATATTATATTGTTTACATTATTTACTATTTTAGTTTTATATAAATATTTTACGAAACGTCAAAATTAATCGCCACATTTGGCGATAACATTTTGCCAGTGTAGTAGTTTACTCTGTGAGAGAATAGTTTGGAAGATAGTATTGTGCACTTTGTAAAAAGAGTCAATCGAAATCAAAGATTTAGTTTACTCGTCAAATGAATGAAATACTACGTTTACTTTATTTTACATACCCAGCCGCAATGTAATCACTATTCTTGTCAAGAACGAAGAACGACCTGTATTATAGGTATATCGGTGTAGAGCATTCAATGTATTGAGTGGCCATGTTGAAAACAAAATTCTGTGACGTCGTTCGCTGAGAATTCGTCATCTTATTTTAACTCAAGTTTGTGATTGTTGGAGGGATTATTAGTTTATTTTATTGTTTTAAATTGACGAATCTTTTCTACACAGAGTGATTTCGACGAGAAAACTTTGACTTGTTTTATGACATTTATAGTCATTGTTTATTGCGAGACCTTGAAAATATTTTGAGTGTTGATAGAGTTGCAAAACCTGTGAAATATTCGCAAATTTACTGTAAAAGTAATGCCGACAGCTTTCATGGGTAAGTTTTAGAATAATTTATTGTTATTTAATATTATTTGAAGTTGTACGGTGGTAAAGTAGGGTTAGATTGTTATGAACCTGCTCCTACCAAGTTCAGTCTCAACCTTCAAATTTTGATGTCGGACATGGTCGGCACATTACATGGTTATTATGATGGTTTTTACTGTATGTTATTGAGGAACGATTTCGTTTAATTCACCCAACCCGTTTGAGCAATATATTTTTGATTCTGTAGATGCATAACGTTATTGTATTTTACCTCGTTTTGGGTAAATTCTGTCAACATGACAGTTCAACATTGTTTACATTACTCCTGTTTTCTCATCAACTTATTTAGGTTTGTATCATTCTGTCATAACATTACACAGTGTATGAAATGCAGAGATTTAAACTTTGGGCAATATTTAAACCGTGTCAAATTATAATTTTTATACCGACTTTCTGATTTTAAAGAAATAACATTTTCCGGATTTTTAATGAAATTGTTTTACTGTTTATGAATATTATAAATACATAAATTATTTGAAACAATATTACACTTTTGGTATATAATATGACCTTTATTACTTTAAAAATATATAAAAAAGTGATTATCTCAATTTAGCGAATAATGCGTTGGTCTATGAAATGCTGGTATGTTTATAAGATAATGGTCTATAAAATACTGTCCAGCAAAAAAATACAATTTTTGCTAATTATTTAGTAGCATAAAAAATATTTTGGAATTTGTAGTTTCGAATTCCCGCAAAAACATGGCATTGATTACGCCCCTAATACGTCACGATTTTTGTTAATTTTCAATTTTGTTCCTGACCGTTCAAATTCTTTTAAAACATCGTCGAATCTTGACGTCACAACTATCAATGCCAAACATGTCGCGTTTTTCTGGTGGCATTTTTTTTTTGGCCTCGTGTTGTAATGGTCAGCGCATTTGCCTACCATGCAAGAGGTCCATGGTTCGATTCCCGACATGGTTGATATGAAATATTTATTTAAAAGGGTGTTTTTACACTAAAATATTTCATAGTCCCTTGACTGGTACCTGAAGCGTAAGACTGATCATCTTACCTCCATGTAACAAAAATAATCAATATACGCTGTGATTGGTGTACCAATGCAGTGCCCTATGCACCATTAGGTACCGAAAGGGAATGATGATGTATGTAGGTACGTAGTATGTAGGAATAAATAA
Source organism: Micrasema longulum (assembly GCF_059751315.1). Classification (NCBI taxonomy): domain Eukaryota; kingdom Metazoa; phylum Arthropoda; class Insecta; order Trichoptera; family Brachycentridae; genus Micrasema; species Micrasema longulum. The sequence goes on from NW_028280264.1 coordinate 45,424, forward strand.
CAATAATATTGTAATTTTCACACAAGATGCCATTTAAAAAGTTATTAAATATTTTAAAAATAATAGGTTCAAAATAAAATGCTTTTTATACTTGATCATGAAATAACCTTTTGTTGCCATAGGCTTCTTTTTCCCCACCCCTCCCCCCCTATCCATTATTTTCCCCAAACAAACGATCACGCCGTTTTCCGTAAGGATAGGCAGAGGTAATAGAACGCCACATCACTCTATATTTGCATATAGATCTCGCTTCCTCTACATTCACACATCTTCTCATGCAAGCGCGCCGGTTATTCCGACTTTTGACATGTCCATCTTCAAGTATTTGTTGGATTTGGTCATGCCACGTCTTTCTCGGTCTTCCACTATTTCACATTAACATTCGCTTCATAAATATTTTTAGCCGTTCTTTCGCTGTCCATTCGCTCTACATGTCCAAACCAACGCAGAGCTCCTTTTTTGATTTTGTCGATAGTGCTTATCTCAGCCTGACATAATGTACGGATCTCAACATTTGTTCATCTATCGTATGTAGTTTTGCCACATTCGCCTGAGAGATCGCATTTGACAGCATTCAGCCTACTTTCATCTCCATTTTTTCATACTTTTATACTTCGCTCCCATACGTCAGGGTCAGGACCACGACTCCATTGTGAACTGCTAATTTTGCCCCTTGCGTCAAACATTTATTTATTTTAATATCTGTATCTAAACAACACAGTATAAGTTGTTGTTATTATGTATATATATATATACAGGATGTTCATTAAACCCTGTCACATCCGAAACCACGATGATCAGTATGAGCAAGAAGACATATTGGCACATGAAAATATATTTTTTTAAAAGAATAAAATTTAAAAAAATATAATATAAGAAAAAGCAAATGGTTTCTGACTTCTGCAAGGGAGAAACAAAGAAGGGAGGAGGGGAAGTCTGATTCGCCAAAAATGCGCGGCCGCGCTCCCCTCGCTTCTCCTCTGCAGAAGTAAGGAACAATTTGTTTTGTTTAATTTATATATTTATTTAATTTTCTTTGTTCTGAATATTTTTTTAAATATGTTAATATGTCTTCTTGCCCATACTGATCATCGTAGTTTCGGATGTGACTGTGTTTAAAGAACACCTGTATATATACTAGCGGACCCGGCAGACGTTGTCCTGTCCGAACGTTGGTTTGCCTGATATAAGTTTGGAAAAAGACTTCATTGATAAGTAGGTACTTAGGTACTTTTTTGTAATTAAATTCCAAAACTAAAAATTGTTAATATTCAAATATTTAATTTAAGTAGGTACTTAGGTACTTTTTTATGGTTTAATTCCAAAACATAAAATAAATATTTTTTCAAATATGGCATTCTTTTTGGAAACGTCAAACTCCGGTCGTCTCGCCAACTAAGTTGTGTACTTGTATAGGAATACGATTTTTAAAAATGTATCGAATTTAATATTATTTAAGCCTTACCGAAAATCCAATAAAAAGAAATAAATGGGTAGATATTATAAGGAATTTAAGGAAAGAATCTGATTGAGATCCACAAAAAACAAATTGTGTTTGTAAACATTCAAAAACAAACTTTTTTAAACACAAAAAAACAAAATCTTTTCATTTTTTTGCAAATGCATTCTCCTCAAATGCAACCCTGGTAGATCGATGAATAAAACATTTATGCTCCTAACCTTTTTTTACATATTCGATTGAAGTTTTTAATATCTACGAGCACGCACAGCGCAAAGATCTATATTTCTCTGAAAACCGCACGTAAATCAGTTAAGCCGTTTAGGAGGAGTACGGTGACATCACACGTACATATATATAAAGAAATATATTTTTAATTGAGTTGGTTTCGTTAGTAAATTGACTATAAATTTGATATAAATTAGTAATATACTATTTCTGTATGGAAAATTTTAGTGGACTAAATCGAAAAATCTCGTTTTAAAATCAAAATAAATCAACTTTGTTTTTAACCACTTACTTTATTATTTAAAAGAAAATTCGTACCGATTTCGTAGCACACAAGCTTCCTTATCAAGATATGCTTTACTAACAAATATTTTCCTATTTTATTTTTAACAGTGTTATTACTACTCAACATTAAATCTGAACACATGAAGGTAATAAGTCTTTTTGCCATGTATTGCTTTGCCTTTTTAAAGGTGCGGGTGAGGTGGGTTCGATCTTTATTACTGTTAGACAGGAGTGGACTATATGAAATATTGTTTATTTATGTTTTTTTATTAATAATTATCGTGTGTTTAGATTTAATGTTTAGTGTAAAGATGTGTTTAGGTTTTATTTTAATTTGAATGAGGAAGTTAAGTGGTTTTTAAAAATTTGCTAATAGACTATTAAACTATGCCAATATATTTTTGTATCATATCAGCGCTATGATTTCTTAAAGTTTTGTACTTTTGAAATTACTCCACGTGTGACGTCTCAAGTTCTCTTCCTCTTCTTCTCGATGAGTTCTGCTGATTGGTTAGTTGACTGACCGTAAACTGGAAATATATCATCACTCTCTTATCATTGGTTGATTTGGAAGAACTAGTGATATCGTTCAAAGTAGTTTTTATTAAAAATCATTATTTTTTTTATCTTCGCCGTTTTTTTTCCATCTTTACTGTGGAACTTCGCCGTGAAATTGATTGTTTTAATTTTTACCGCGCTTAACAATATATTTTTTATACCCAATTTCCCGTCGGGCTGAACTTCCTCATTTTAATCATTCCTCATTAGACCGGATCTTGTCTTGAGGTAGTAATTTTTTTTTGTCCTAGCTATAATTTTATTTAGTTGTATTTTATTTTATTAGTACCTGTATTTATTATAAGAAATTGTATTTACCATCGTTAGAATGGACTGCATAAGTCCGTCAATTAAATAAATAAATAATTAATAACCACAACGTTAGTCCTTCAAATATAAATGTGTTTTATCGAATCTTCATAATACGAGGTCGTTGTACATCTTCCGATGCTTTCATAATAAACTTAATTTAATTTTCTAACCAAATCTTCATGAACAGTAGAAATATATTTAAGATATAAAATAAATCGTAAGGAAACAATTTAACCGCTCGGTTGCCGGAGCGTAGATCTGCGCTGTCAATTTGGCACCTGTTGAGTGCCGGAGCGTAGATCTGCGCCTCAAAATATTCAAGCGGAATTCTCCTTATTTTCCTTGTTATTGTGGACATAAGACCCTAGAATGGATTTATCGTACTATTTTTTTTTATCAATACCACCCCTCAAATAACGTCGTCGGCATCATAACAGTGCCGAAAACCGCATTCAACAGATCGTGATTTTAACGATTAGTGTTTTTAGATTTTGAGAAATAAAAGTTTTTTTACAAAAAGATATTGATAAAGTATTTGTTCATTATTGATTAAATTTATGGATAGATAAAAATAATAAAATCACCACTATTGTGAATATTTCGATAGGTTTATTAAAAAAAAGTGTTCGCGGAATAAAATCAACGTGGGTTTTTGTGTAAAAAGTATGTGACATTGTTTATGCCAGTTTATAGAAAATTTTAAAGATTTTAGAAATATATAATATTTGATACGATAGAACAAAATTATGATATAACAAATTAGCACAACGAGCCGGTAGATTAGTTTGAAATTGAACGCCATAGACTGAAGAAGGTGCCCATTTATCCAGTGTTATTTGTAAAAATACCGTACTGTTTTACTGCTTTTTTAATAGTCTGTATATCTTACAATGCTTTTTAATAAAAAAAAATGCATAGTTTTGTTTTTTCTGCGACAGAGTACAAAATTTTAATTATCACTCTAATAATGTCGTGTTATATTAATCTTATATAGACGATATTGCAGAGTTAAAAGCACGTAAATACTATGCACAGTTTTTATTGAGGCCAACCGAGAATTGAAATCCATCGACGATTATGTTCTTTTTCACGTAAAAATATCGTACGATCGTAAAAAAGCTCAAAAATCGGTGTGCACTGTCAAAATGCTCGGCAATGAGAAAGTTCAGCGCTACGGCAAATCGGGTAAAAAAAAAATTTCTTACGCGCGGTAAAAATTAGAGCATTAAATTATACAGCAAAGTTTCATGAAAATAATAATAAAAAATATTTTAATAAAAACGAACTATGTACTTTGAATGACGTCACTAGTTCACATGAATCTACCAATGATAAGATAGTTGTGTAAGATTTCCGATTTACTTACCGTCAACGACCAATCGGCAGCTGACCGAGAGGAAGCGGAAGAGAACTTGAGTCGTCACACGCGGAGTAATTTCAGAAATACAAAACCTGAAAACAGTCATAGCGTTGATATAACACGTTACATTAAAATAAGTTTTTTTGGCTTAGTTTAATAGTATATTGACGAATTTTTTTTTTAAAGCCACTTAACTTCCTCATTGGGGTACTCTACCTTATATGACTACCATACAACCTACATTATACCTACATACCTAACACTTACATGAGGTACCTAATGTAACAATTTATCAATATGCTATAGAAACTTTTAATCATTAACTTTGAAGGAATTACAAAAATACAAACAATAAATATCTGACTATAGTCGACAAATCCCAAAATCTGCATAGTTTTTATTTTTTTATGTTAGACAATGGCAGTACAATAATGAATTATTTGAATGGACAACAATCCAATATCTCTTATTCTGCTAATTTTCTACCGAACTTCATCCGACGCATCCCGTTAGCATGTTTCGGCTGAGCCAAAGTTTCGGTAAATTTTGACCGAAACAGAAACCGCGGCCGGGAGTCGTTTTATTGAACGAAACCGAAACTTCGGACGGACACACATGTCGATATCCGTGCATTATGTAAGACTGAAACAAGCGCTATCGATAAAATCAAGAAACGAGTGCTACCATTGGTTTGGACATGTAGTGCGAATGGACAGTAAAAGAACGGGTAAAAGGATTTCCGATGCGAATGTTGATGGATGCAGAAAACAAGGATCGGGAAAGACATGACATGAACAAAATCAACAAATACTAGAAGATGGACATGTCAAAAACCGACACAATCGAAGCGTATGTAAGACAATATTATGTACGTGAATGAAGCTAGAAATGTATGCCTGGATACACGCGTGTGGCGTTCCAACCTCTCATATTGTTCATCAATATAATTTTTTTTCTATTATTTTTTTAGTTAGTTTATATCACACGGTATGAGTAGTATCCAAACACATATTAACACAATATCAAACTTTAAAATGATTACAATAAACTTTAAAATATAATACTATTCATTAATATTTTTTTCTTATTTTTCACTTTTTCGGGCATCTTATCATACGTTTTAATTGCGTTATACATTGAGGAAATTCAGTGTCTTTTTTTATTTTTTTATTTGTTAATAGACTATTAAACTAAGCCAATTTATTTTTTATTTTTTTGAAATCGTATTATCAGCGCTATGATTTTTTAAAGTTTTGTATTTCTGAAATAACTCCGCGTGTGACGTCAGAGGTTGTTCACTGTTAGTTCTTCCCGTTGGTCCGTTTACGTTTAGCTAACCGGATATCCTTCACAGCTGTCACATCATTAGTTGGTTCATATGAACCAGTGACGTCAATCAAAGTAGTGCGTTTTTATTAAAATATTTTTTATTATTTTTTTGGTACATTTTCAAAAAATTTAATGCTCTAATTTTTACCGCGCGCAAGAAAACATTTTTTGTATACAATTTCCCGTAGGGCTGAAGTTCCTCATTCTAGGATTATTTGTGTAATCAAGTACATTTATATGTTTATCTATGAAATATTTACGGACTTAATTATTAAAAATCTAACCAATAATACTCTCACAATAACACATGCATCAGTCTTGTTTTTATTGATATCCGATTGAATTATTTTCCCAATTTTATATATTTTTTGTCAGTTCTTGTTATATATTCGGAAGCTTTTCTAATTTCTACAGCTTCCCATCGTCATGCAAATATCACGCTGTAGAGCACTAATCGAAATGTGGAGCTATTACCTAGTTTTATAATATTTAAGTTCTACAGTTTATCAATCTTATTTACGCCTAAACCTTCCAAGAAAAATATTTTGAAAACATTTTCGAAGTTTGCTGCCAAAATTAATTGAACTGTTATATGTTATAATTCAGGGTTCAAGGCTAATTCAGCTTTCGTATATTTTATTTGTTAGGGGTATACCTCGGTCGTATTTTAAGTTTTTCATTCACCATTTTTAATATGCATTTTCTAATTTCTTTTTTATATCGCCTTATCACAGTTAAATTTTCTTATTCTTAAGAGGATGAATAACGCTTAGAATTCTAGAAAAATGAACCTGTTTAATCTTATTTTTTGCGATCTTTAGTTCTTCGAGAAATGTACATAAATAAAAAATTAACACAAAAAAAGTCATTGATTATAAGAAATAAATGTAGCCACGGAAAAAAATATCCCAATATAGTGTTGGACCTTTGACCGGTTCAAGATACGTACCATTTGAAAGGATGAAGGTACAACACCCACACTACACCACACTACTTGTGAGAAAAAAACAATATGGCAAATTTTAGTTGAAGAATTTTACAAAAGAATCACATAGTGGTAGGCTGAGATCATCTAGAAATATCAAATTCGCAAGAATATAATAAAGAGCACGAGGAAAACGTTACACATTTCAACAAAAAAAAACTTTTTTGGTAAAAAAACTATTTTTTTTCCTTTCACTGAAATGTTTCTCTGGTAGTAACTGTCGAATGACGTTCATAGGGTCATCTAATGAAGTCTTCTACTAACTACATATATTTAAACATTTTTTTAATGCCACTGAATTGATTACAATATCAATAGGACCAAGGTTCAACTACGTCCAAGTTACGACGCCTTCCCCTAAAGTGGCCTTTTCCAAGGACGAAATACATTACATAATATAAAAAATAGACAGGAAAAGAGGGAACAAAATTGGACTAAGTGGGGATGGAAGAGGAAGAAAGATAGTTACAGTTGAATTTGATTCAATGATCGCGTGAAACAAGACAAGTTATCAAAGAAATCAAGAGGGATATTTGTGGGCAGACCTAAGATTTCTAGGCAAGGTGGAGTGAAAACCGTAATTAGTTCTATAATTTTCAGTAAGGAAAAGTAAATTTTGTGTTAAGCTAGGGTTTCCTAGGACAGCGGTGCCCGTATTTTAACGGCCGTAGTGAACGGTGATGCAGTGGACAGCCGTCGTAACGGTGACTTGAGTGTGGTCTTCTAGGAAAACGGTGTTATCAACACCATTTAAAACCGTTTTCCTAGGAAACCACTCTCTAGTCGACGTTACGACGGCTGTCCACTGCATCACCGTTCACTACGGCCGTTAAAATACGGGCACCGCTGTCCTAGGAAACCCTAGCTTAAAGCTAGGGTTCTTGTTGGAATATTTCATTTCATAAAGCTAAGTAGTTCAGGCGTATCAAATAGTGAATTAAGGATTTTAAATAGAACTTACAGATCGGATTTATTTCGATCAAAGTGAGGATATATTTAAGATAGTTTAACTCATTATAAATATATATATTCGCTTTTGGATAAGCTTATACAGCCTATCTTTCTTAAAAAAACGATTAATATCGAACACTATAACAGGAACGTCTAAATTGATTGATGTATTACAAATATATCAATCAATTTGGATATTATACTACTTTCAAAATAATAGAATCGCATGTCAGCATACATGCATGTGTCGTTCCGCCCTTTCTGCGTATTATTATTATGGTTAACTTTTATAACGGCATTTTTGTAATGGTGCTTTACAAGGTGATTCTATGAATATTAATTTAATTTTAACTTAAAATTTACAATTGAAGTATAACAATTTATTTTTTCATAACATGCTACGGATTTATTCAAATGATTTAGGTGGGTTTTAAGGTTTTTCCGAAACATCACTCTCACGGTTTCGCACGTCTGCCGGGAGAGTATTCCATGCTTGTAGGAATAATAGTAGAGGAAATTAAACCAATGTCGTAAAAACATATCAATATCAATCAATTTCGTCCTATTTGGGGATATAACGTTTCTCATGCTGGTAGCCGTTTATAATTTAATCTTATAAATATTTCTAGGTATACCTAGATATAATAAAGGCGATCAGTATGATATTTTGTAGATACTTTCCTTGTTTGAATATTTATCGATTTATACCGCCAAATGATTATAGTAAAATACGTTTTACTTGCCTTTATTGTGCAAAAATAGCAGTGATTTTTCCTTACCCCATTTTCAGTTAAAGCCCGTTGATTTTTCCAATGGCGTCTTTCTATGTTTACCGTGTCTCCGCTAGATGGTGCGCGTTGGCTCTGGCGACCATTTTATTTTTCAGAAGACGTCTTGTAGTTCTCCATTCTGCCGACAGGTGGCTGACCACGTCCCTATGCCAGCATTTTCCTGTCAGTTTTGTTATTGTTTAGCTTCCATGTCCGCCAGAACCGCGTATCGAAACGTCAATAGGAACACCAAACGTTCGATGTTTTTAACTGCACAAAATCAAAGAAAATATATTTACATGTAACTAATGTTAAAATTTTAAAAAAAAGTTTTCGCGTAAAAATAGGTAGATATTTCTTAGATTTTTCCATCTTTCTTGTGTGCAGGAGTTAAAGCTTTTGTTTGTGATCTAATTTATCAAAATTATTTCGCCTGTTTGGAATTATTTTCGACTAGTTCATTTAATCAGCAATATTTTTTGACCAAATATTGAAAGACGAATACTTGCCTACTGGATTACCGCATCTTAAAAAATCTTATTACTATTGCCATGATTTCAACATGATTCCGTGGGGAAAGGCAGAGGGTGTGGAGCAGTAGCGTGCCTAGGGTTTACGAGTAAGGCAAGCCCATATATATATTTTTAATTCACATGTGATGTAATTCCCTGACGGCCTCCTAGTATAGCGGTCAGCGCATTTGCCTACCATGCAAAAGGTCTCGGGTTCGATTCCCGACATGGTTGATTTGAAATATTTATTTAAAAAATGTGTTTTTACACTAGAATGTGTCATAGTCCCTGGACTGGTACTTGAAGCGTCAGACTGATGATCTTACCTTCATGTAGCAAAAATGATCAAGATACACTGCGATTGCAGTGCTCTATGCACCATTAGGTGCGGAAAAGGAATGATGATGAATTCACTTTTGTGAAAACATGATGTATGCTTTCTTCACTACAGTTGTACAGTCTACAAAGCATCCAAAAGGTATATTATGACGAATAACAATATTTTATGAAAATATGCATAGGATAATCTTTCTGAGTTCGTTTAAATAAATTAAATAAAGAAAACACAATATTATTTAATATAAAGTAATTCCTTAAATATCAACCATTACCAGTAAGTAACATTAATAAAATATAGCATGCGTAGAGTTAAATAATAGTCATCGGAACCCATAGATACATAAATATAATAAAGATAAATTATAATTGATATAGAATATTGGAAAAGGAAAAGGAAAGTAGATAGGCAAATAAAAAAGAAACGTCGGCCATCTCCGAATTCTTTTTATATCTGACGTTTGCACAAAATGAAGTAAATTATCATAAATCTTAACCAGTACGGGTCTTCAATCAATTAAGATAAAAATAACCGTTTAAAATTATCAAATTCCGTAAAAAAGAGCATAATAAACAATCGTAAAGTTTGTTCGATCCGAAATACAAAAGGCGCTCACTGCCAACTTTACCTTAAAGAAGA
>NW_028280265.1:0-19348 GCF_059751315.1 Micrasema longulum
CTAAGGAACAGAAGAGAGTTTTAAGGGTATTGATATTTTTGAAGTCAGGTGTGCTTCTGTTAATAAATCCAAGAAGTTTTAAGTGTTTATTGATAATATGTTCAATATGAATTGTAAAAGAAAGTTTAGTGTCGAGTATAATACCTAAATCTTGTATACTAAACACAGATTATAATATTTCATCGTTCAGTGAGTAGTCGTATATGATTGCACTTACTTAAGTTGAAATGTAGATTATTGGGTGAGCACCAAGTGCTAAAAGACAATAAGTCAGATTGTAATAGTGAACAATCGGAAGGGCTGTCAATCTGTTTGAGAATTTTAGTGTCATCAGCAAACAGCCAAATTGATGAAGTAAGAAAAGCATTTTTCATTTCATTGATGAACAGATTGAATAGCAAAGGAGCAAGGTGAGCACCCTGTGGTACACCCGAAGATACATTAATAGTGTTTGAGACGTTTTGGCTTTGGCAGATAATGACTTAAATTTTAAAATCGGTCAATTTGTTTTCTTGACTAAATTCCTGAGAATGTTTACTTGCATTAATGGGTAGAGTGACAAACTATTATTGAATAGTTTATCGGGACAAAATATATCTTTATACTTTGTTTTCTTTATAATGTATAAATATTGTAATAATATGTATATTTTATTGAATTAAGACTCTATAAAACACAAAAAAAAACACACAAAAAAAAGACACAAAAATACATTAAAAAAGTGGAAAATTTCAATTTATGTGAATCTTGTTTTTTCCTAAGAGCCTAAACCACCCACGGTAGCCCGCTTTACGAGTCATCATTATTTAAGGCTTGCGTGATTTCTCTCAAGGATCTTAAAACTGCAGAGTAATTGCTGGAAGAAGACTTTGTGTATCTGCAAACATGGTCCCATGACGCTGGTTTAATAATTAATTATAAGAAAACTAAATTTATGCACATAAGATCACCAATATGCTTATGTAATAATATTTAATTTTTTCTAGTATTTACATAGTGATGAACATGCTTCCTTTTTCCATTATGTTTTATTCCAACTCATTCAACACAGGACTCTTGGCCTCATAAAGTTAGGGATACTTTTTTTTTGTGTATATGTATTTATATATGTATTTTATTATTATTGTTAACTTTGTTAAATAACTCATTTAAGACATGTTTCAAATTTTGTAAAACGTTTCCCTCGGCACGGGCACCCCAGAGAGGGAACATTATTCTGTATAAAAAATATAATACACACAATGTAAAAGTATAAATAAATAAATTTGCATGGATAAATAAATAAATAATATTTATCAATGATAACACAATATAGGAAAATATCTCATACTAGGAATACCGATAAAAACATGTGAAACAGATTTAGAAAAATTAATGGGATTTTCAAAATTATTATTGATCTTGTAGAAAAATGTTTTCATATGTAATTTTATAAATAAAATTATTACAAAAAATGTCTTCAAAAACGCGTCATATTTGACCTTGACAATTATGACGTTAAGATTCGTGACGATCTAAGTAATATTTAAATTTAAACGGTCACAAACAAAGTTTAAAATTTAACCGAAGCGTGTCGTATTAGGGGCGTAACCAATGCAATAACGTGTATTCGCTGGAATTGAAAATTATAAATTTTAAAATATTTTTATGCTGAAGAGATGAAACCTTTATGGAATATCGCCCACGTTAATAAAGGTTTCAGCTCTTTAATTTCACAAAAATCAACAGATGGAAGAGTTGAAGGAATATAGATGTTCAAATACAGGCAAAATGGTGAATGTTACAGTGTGTGAAGTGGCCACTTAAACCAGGTAATGACATGTAATAAGTCCTGTAGATGCCTAGACTTTTCTACTCTTTTCTCTAAAATGTTCTTCGTCTCTGTTGTAAAATATTAATATTAACAGCTCCCTAGGGGGTTGAATTCAGTTCTTGTCAACAAAAATTTGTACAAAATAAAAACATTGTTGACACAGTTGTGGTATTTTTTTGTAAGCTGTTTCAGTTGTTTCTAGAAAATAACTGTTTTAAAATAACTGTTTCAAGTCATTTTTTTGTACAACTTATCTTAATCAGAAATTTTTACCTTCATGTGTATAATTGCCGTTTGTTAAGAGAACTTTTCTAGTTGCTGTATACAAAATTTAAGTTATAATAGCCACATGTAGACTTTATGTGAATTAAATTATTCTTTTTGAACAGCATATGGAGGCTATACTGACAGAATGCATTAAGTCAAAAGTGCAAGATCTTGATTTCAAATTTTACGCTACGCCAAGAATAAAGATTACTCATTAAAACAAAATTAAAATAAAAGAAAATTGTAGGAGAAATAATGCGTTGAAAGAATAAAAAAGCTTTAAATGCGATTATCTCGGAACTTGTTTTTATGACTTAATGCATTCTGTCAGTAAAGCCTCGATATTTGTTTTTTTTTTATATTTATATTCCTTTGTGACACATTTTGTATGACTTTAGGGACAAAAAAGGTTTCATGTGGCTTAAAAATTGATAATATAGACAAAAACGGGGTCCATTTTCGGATTCAGATGCCAACAGTTAGTTAAAAACAAGTGTCAGATGTAAATCAGCAAAATTTGCACTTCCAAATATTTAAAAAATGCAAATGTGGATCCTCATGTAAAAAGCTTTGGAATTTTGAAAAATTAAAATATGAGTACATGCCATTATTCTTAAAATCAGAAAAAATGTTATATGTTATATATAAGTTCTCACAACCTTCAACTGGAATGTATTAATTCAGTGGAAACAGGGTTTCCCAGCGAGTGAGCAATAAACGTGAGAGGGATGAGTACTAAATACACCTCTAAGGGGTGGATGTGACGTACAGTTACCAGGAGAGCATATAAACCGAGGAGATATTCATGGGCCGCGCAAGCCGGCCGTAAAATTTGCTTTGGGAGGACCGCCTAATTGCCACCTGAGACGAAGCGAGACCTAAGATGAACCACTGCTTCCCTAATAATTGAGCGGAGAAAACCGAAATACACATGTGGAAAGGTAATCTAGGATTTTCAGAATAACGATAAGGTAATTTTGTATTAAAATCATTTTTGTAATAACAACTCCTGTTCCCTTTTATATAATAATTACATACTTCATTAAAATATTCAAAATATTTTTTTTACTACAATATTTCTGTACCTCAGAGGCAGACGGATGCAAATCCAGAATTGGATGAAATGACATTTCGGTTTTCGTATCTAGTTTTTTTTTTTTTTTTTTTTTTTTTGTAGTTGCAAATTATTTGTACCTTGCTTTTGTTATGTGCAAGGTTTTATCGAATACATTTATCTTTAAATTATATTCCGTTGACTTCAACATTTTTCACCGTAGACTTACAATAATAAAAATAAAGCAGAATCAGAATAAACAGAATAATTCTAGAAATATTACATTAACAAATAATAAAAAATAAAAAAAAAGTAAAAGTTGGACACAAAAAAAACAAAAGGAGCTAGATACCACCATTGAATAACTTAGCCTGCTTGATCGTCCCTGTAATGAATCGAACGGTCTCTCTTCGTGTATCATTACAGTTCAGGAGCTCAGCTAGGTTATTAGTCGCAGCAATCCGAGTGTTTATTTTGCATTCAAGCTCCCACCTCGGCCTATCAAACATTGGACAGTATACAAGAAGATGTTCCACAGTCTGCTCAGTGATGCCATCACATGGACAGCAACTATCGTCTCGCAGCCCAAAGCGATGCAGATATTCCCTCATGCATCCATGTCCCGAGAGAGCCTGAGTTAATTCATATGTAGGCGTTTCATGCTTCCAAAATGTTTTGGCCTCGTCTGTGCTTCTCAAAAGTTGCTTGATCCACTTATTGGCAGTTTTTTCTTCATAAATTTTCCTCCACTCATTTAATTTATCTTTTGAAAGGGACCACCTTACATGGCTTATTGGGACTTCATCAAAGTTCGGCCTCACTTTTTTGACTGTAGCAGCCTTGGCTAGCTCATCTGCTCTCTCATTTCCGATTTCTCCAACATGAGCTCTAACCCAGCAGAATCGAACATATATGCCTTGTATGCTGAGAGCATAGTGAAGTTTTTGAATGTTGCTTATAATGGCATTCGTGGAGTAAACAGATTTGAGCGCGAGCAGTCCAGACATACTATCGCTGTGAATTGTGATAATTGCGGGACTAGTTATTTTTCTTTGTATCCATAATATTGCACTTTCAATACCAATCAGCTCTGCCTGGAAGACTGAACACTCATTTCCAAGTTTAAGTTTTCGCTGGTCTATCTCCCTAAGTTCCTTGTATACAACAAAGGCCGCTCCAACATGTCCGTTCAGTTTGCTGCCATCAGTGTAAATATGGATAAGGCTAGTTTGAGTAAGTGATAGCGTATTTGTATTTTCCTCTAGATTCACTTGTATATTAGCACACTTAGCGGGATGTGGTAGTGAGCAATATTCAACCCGGCGCTGACATACACGGTCATTTGGAAGTAATTCGCTTACTCCACTACGTTTCGTTTCATCCAAAGACACGATTTCAGCAATTTTGAGATCTATGGGCTCAAGATCTGCAATTATCAGAGCTGCATAAAAAGATATCGTTCTATATCCCTTGCATATTTGTATAGCAAATAGTCTTTGTAAGGATCTGAGTTTTGAAATATTTTTTTTACGTTTTATCGCAGAACCCCATACGGCAGCTGCGTACGTTATTACAGGAACTATTATCATATTATATATACATCTTAAAATATTCGGATTCAAACCCCAAGTAGATCTTGTTGCTCTTGTCAACCGCTGAAATAAATTTGTAGATTTGCATATAAGGTATTTAATATGTTCATTCCATGACAATTTTCTGTCGATCTCAACTCCCAAGAATCTGAAGTTTGAGACAGTTTGTAACGCTTGTCCCTGCATGTAAAACTTAGGCGTTATACCACGTTGTCTCGTACAGATCATGACATTTGTTTTTTGCGGTGCAAAGTTTAGTCGAGCTCGATGTCCCCATTCTACTAATTTATTAAGAGTGTCATTACCCACATATTCCAATTTGTCAGTGTCATTGCCAGATATGAGAATAATAATGTCGTCGGCATATGCCTGTATGTGAACATCTGGATTTTCACTATTGACTTTCAAGGCTTTGTTAACTACGGCGTTCCATAGCAGTGGTCCGAGAACGGAGCCTTGAACACAACCTATATTATTTTTCTTAGAGCATACACTATCAGATATACTCAATGTGATATTACGATCCCCAAGGTAACTTATAATTATATTATACAAGTTTTTAGGAATTTGAGCTTCTTTCAATTGTTCAATAATGTAGGGCCACCAAGCATGGTCAAAGGCTCCTTGGATATCCAAAGATATCACAACAGTTGATATTTTGTTTTTTGTATTACTATTTATTCGTGTAATCACCTCCATTAGTGCATCCGTTGTACTTTTTTGTGGCATAAATCCAAATTGGTATGATGAAATGAATTCTCTTTGATGGAAGTGCCATAAGATTCTTTTGGAAATGATTTTTTCAAGGATTTTCCCAAAAATTGATAATAGCCCAATAGGGCGATATGATTTCGGTTCGCTTGGGTCTTTTCCAGGTTTTTGGATAACGATAATTTTTGCGATTTTCCATTTTCTTGGAAAATATCTCATAATCAGGCATTTATTAACAATACTGTGATAAATGGATAAATTCGTGTTGATGGCTCGATGGCAGATATCTGCAGTAAAGAAATCTTCTCCTGGTGCCTTTTTAGCATTGAAAGATGACACAGAGTTCGTGACTTCTAATTCAGTAATTTGTGGATCATCAGGTATTTCATTTTTCCATGCAGATTTTGCACCAATTCTAGTGGTCTTTTGTTCATCTGTATCATCATCGGAATTATCATCGGGGAAAAAAGTGTTCAACAATAATTCGGCTGTTTCCCTGTGAGTTTTCGTGTAGCCATCAGAAGTTTTGAGTGAGCTTGGGGTGTGCCTAGAAGTATTTGAAAGTATTTGCTGTACACCATTCCAAGGATTTCGGTTATCAATATTTTCGCAGAATTTGACCCATGAAGATATTTTTGCTGTTGCTATTGCTGTTTTGTATATCTCCCTATCCACTAGTAACTTTTCAATTAGAAATGGTCTTCTTAAATCACTGGCGTTCCTAATTTTATGTTTCAGTTTAAGCAAGTTTGCCTTCAGTTCGTTTAGGTTATCATTCCACCATGCACTGGATTTATTTTTTGTCTGTTGTTTCAAGGAAGGGATAGCAGCTTCACATGATTCACGGATTGATTCCTCATAGTTATAAATGACACCTTCTAGCTCATTTTCGGATGAAATCTGGTTAATGTTATCAACATTTAAACCATATTCAATAAATTTTTTCATAAGAATTCCGGTAAATTGGTTCCAGTCAGCTTTGTTGGTGTTGTATTTTCTAGTTTTACGTTCAAGACCTTCACTCACTTTTTGGAAGCTTACTCTAAAGGTTATTGCATTGTGGTCAGACAAGCTAATGACGGCACGATTAACAGACCAGTCAAACACTTTTTCTGTCATATCTAGTTTATGATCATGTGCATTGATTTTGAAGAAATGTAAGTCTTATAATAAATGAACCAATATTTTAAAAATGTATGTTTTATCAGTAGAATATACAAATTATTGTTATAAATTATTAGAAACCACTTGGAGAAAGTAGATTCTTTAGGCTTGTGTTGAAAATTTGACGTTTGGATTTGCATCCGTCTGCCTGAGGTACATATTTTATGTATACATTTCTGGTTAGCAACTCAAAACATTCTTATATCAGTCTGATCAGCATTTAATGCATATGTCAGGTGGGAGGCTCGGGTCATTGACTTCTAGGTTAAGAAAGGTGTGCCATATTTTTTGGTCTCTAAGAGACATTCTGAATATTGGCACTCTCAGAAGTGTGGACTTTGCTCTGCTTCAATCCACTGTAACTAATGGAATAGTTAGCTGGGGAGGTTGTGCGGCGTCCATTTTAAAGCCTCTAATAATTTCGCAGAAGTTATTGCGAACAATTATATTCCGGCATCCTCGAACATATCCATCAGAACAGCTGTTCTAGTGCATGATATATAGTTGGATAATTTATATAGCGCCATTTTTGTGAAAATCACCTCAAGGGCGCTGTACAATTAATAAATATCCCAGTACGTCTCGCAGCTACAGAGCGCATAGACAGTTAGAAATTTAGCCCCCATTTACACATTTTAAAAATTGACAAACAAATTTAGTGTATTAATGATACTAAAAAAAATAAAAATAATATGAATAATAAAAAGGAGTAAGATTACAACACGTCTTGCAGCTACTAAGCGCATAGACGATTGGAATTCTAGACCCCATTTATAAAATTTAGGTATTTTTAAGTTGGTATATGAAAGCCAGATAACCAATCATCGTGCAGCTACAAAGCGCATGGACGAGTGGAATTCTAGCAAAGTTAGAATGATATCAATAAATTTATAAAAAATAGAGCAAAGCAGTAAGTTTGTCAAGTGTTCATGCCAAGAACTAAGCAATAAAAAACTAAATAAATAAAGCACTGTTTCAACTCCATGGTTAACAAAGGGAGATAGATGTCCGAAGAGAATCTTTTGTAGACAGTAGGTAGATATCGTCACCATGTGGTCCACTAGGCTGCTGGAGAATTTCTGGAAACGCACGTGTGTAGACTGGGGGATTATGCCTACTGTTCCAACGACTTGGTGTCCATTTTGGTCCATAAGGGTACTGAATGTGTGGCAACGTTACCTAAAAGAGGCACTTACACACTTCTGGTCGAAAAATAAGAAGAGGTCTCAGCAAAACGTCTGTACGGCAAGTTCTTACAAATAAAGCCGTATTTTCAACTGACAATGTTATAATTATAGTAAAAAATTGTATTCTGAATAATTTTCAATTAATATCTCACTTTTTTTAGATTTTGGATTTCGCCGGGTTTGCAAATAGTACCCTCATATGAAACTACAATCCTAACCGCCTATGCGGTCAGGTCTGTAGCTGCAAGACGTGATGGGATGTTTACTGAATACCATCTATGAGGTGATTTTCGCAAGAATTCGCTATATAAATAATCCTAACTAAATAAATAAGTATGTTTTAATGTTTGAACATACGTAAGTCTAAAAGCACGCCATTTAACAGGGTGGGCTATTCAAATGCAAGGGGTTCTAAAATCACTAATAAATCCCCTAACTGCTTCAGCAAAATCAGCGGTCAATTAAAATTAGCATACCCTACGGGAGATCACGGCGTTACTAACATCTATCTACTATCCAAATATAGCTTTTCAAATTATTTTCACCAAAATGAGGTTTAATTTAATAGATAGAGGTTACCTAAGAACTGAATTTGATGTTAAAATCGCATTATAATAAGCTATTTAAAACATTGACCGTAATTATTTATTTATATATTTATTAAAACTCCAAAATGCCTTTTCACCATATTATTATATTAGTCCAGAAACCGCGAACGCGCATCAAACTTTGACATAATATTATAAAATTATGAAATTAATTTATGACTGTCATAAACTTCAAATAACCTATATTCTTAATTCTTTTGGTGTCATGAAAACGACTTATTTTTTAATATAAATCAATGTAGGACTATTATATTTACAAGAAAAATAATTCAAATCGATTAATTACTCAATCGACAACACAATTTTAATGAACGTAATAGGAAGGAAGATAACAAACTTAAATTCAACCAACACATTTATCACATTTCCAAGAAAGCGTTCAAAATCTGTAGATTTATTTTGCGAATATCTAAGCCATTCAAAAGCCCAAAAATTGCAATAACATTGTATAAATCATTTGTTCGTAGCTTGCATGAATTAAATTCTATAATATGGTCTCCAAATCATAATATTCATATAACGCGGATTGAATCGGAGCAATGTCAATTTTAAAAATCGTTAATATTTAGAATTGGATCAAATACTTTCATGATTAATTGTTTTGATCGTCTAGAGTACTTTCATATATTCAGTTTAGAACCAGGAAGGATTTTAGCTAGTTTGATATTCTTGCATAAATTAATATGTAATTGTAGGGGTGCCCATGATATTCTTGTTCAGATTAACCTCACCGTAACTTGCGTACCAATACTGTCTTTGCTGTGGTAAATTGTAAAACCAACATCGGATTCTGTTCCCCTCTGCCAAGGATCCTCAGAACAGTAAACAAAATATCGTTAAACGGCACTGGCGATGTGTTCCTACAGCAAAGGCAAGCATTCAAGAAGCAAGCGGTGTTGTCACTCCTGTCTCGCGATGACATAATAAATAATAAATACATTTTGTACATTTTAATAGATTTTAAGATTGCATAGATTAAGTGTTATTATATATATTTAAAAAAACTATTTAAAAAAATATTTAAAAAACTGAAGCCGACTAAACTACTCATAAATATGTAGTTTTACGTTACTCTGTAGACGTCGCTTAGTACGCAACTGTCGATTTAAATTCAATTACGCCGTGTTGTATCGTTTTTAAGTGTCGAAATACTGTGGGGACTAAAAGGGAATAGATAAAATTGCATATGTAAGTAGCGAATTCACAAATAATCTAATTTAAGAATTAGATTGTTTCGCCGTCTGTCAGATTGTTAAATAAAACAAGGTGGACATTTTGTTAGTATTGCCAGGATAGTCGAATTATTCACCTTGATGTTTATTAAAAAGCCTTAGTATCATATTGAGCGGTAATTATTTTATTACTAAATGATTATTCAATGTTTATTTAACGTTTGCCTAGTAAGAATACATGTTTTTTTTTATAATCCATTTGGAAAAATATTTTTTGTTGTGAAACACAACACTAAATTATCTGTCGTTACACATTTATAAAGTGTCAACATTAACAATTAAAGACAATGAAAGACATTTAAATTTATTTTTTTTAATTTTTAAACGTATATTACAAAGTAATTATATTTGGTCTATTGTTTTTAATTGATCTGTGGTCAAAAATTGCAAATGTCAAAAACTTCAAAGCTGTTTTTGTCAGTTTGACGCATTTAGACTTACGCGATTTATTGGTTGGCGATACATCTTTATTGGAAAGAGGCAAAACGTTATTCGATATTATGATTTGGATAAAAATATTTTTATTTATACCTACTTTTAGACTGGCACAGTAAAATATGGCGCCTCTAACAATGATTGATCACGACACGCATTTTCAGGATCTGAAAAGCGCCGACTCTCCTGAAATCCGGGATACGTGCGTTCTGGGTACAAAACCTTTGACGGGACTCTGACCTCCGCCTCAAAGATGTTTTATCATTTTGAAAACGCTCCAGAGAACAGTGTACCTAAGCAATTCATGCTTACTTGATAATCCATCAAAAGTTCGCCTGATTCATAAACATATTAGTTTTGAAGAAAAGGTTAGTAAAATGTTTCTTTAGAGATTTTGTCCGGAATAAGGGTTTGCTTCGTAACCTGTGTAAGGGATGCTGACGAATAGAAAATACGGTATTTTCGGTCGAATAGACAAAGGAACTCGGTTTCGGGTACAGTTGCCGCATTATCAATTTGAAAAGCGTATAGACATTGAGAATAGATACTCTAAATTTTATTATTTAGAGTGGAAGTTTTTCTTAAATTAATATATCTCAGGAGTTGAGATACAATTTTTTTACTCTTTATAATAATTTAGAAACCTATGCTAGAATATTGTGTTTGTTTTTTACTTGGGAAATAACCCGTCAAGCCTTTATCTAAGAAGCTTGCCAGCAGGTGGGGAAGAGAGAATATAAAAAAGAAAGTTATGAAAAATATACATTGTTTTTTTATCATAAAAAAACACATATAAAATTATTCTACGATCATTCTTTTACGTATCAATTCATTAAATATATCAGCTATTCAAATGAAGTTTTAAGCTTTATTTAAAACCTTAATTTACAGTGTTTAAAAAATTTTTTTGCTGAAATTAATGAGCTACCGAAGTGCTTTAAAGGATAAATTATTATAATTAGAAAAGTCGACTCTTCGGGTCTCGGTTAGTAAGGATCTTGAATAGCTAGAAATATTAGCCGTTTGGGCATCACAGGGTATCGTTTGTTGTTCGGAGTGATCTAAATGTAATCGAGAATCATCTGTAACTTACAACAATGCTACAAGAACAACACAAAATATTCAGATATATTAATAAGCAAGCAAAAAAATACATAAAATAATCAAATGACAAATCAGTAAAAAGGGTCGAGACATTCCAATTCCTGACCTTTACAACATTTAAGCGTGTTTACTTCAGAGTTTTATAATATTATAAGAACTATTTAATAAAATAACGAAATTTTATAATACAAACATGTAAACACTATGTAACTATCAATATTCGCGGCAGCCTTCGTGATGTAGTGGTCAAGACGCTCGACTCACACGCGGAAAGTTCCGGGTTCGATTCCCGGTGAAAACACAAAAAAATAATGTGATTTTTCTCAAGCCTGGATGTTCTGTGATGTAATTCGCCACTGTACTTGGGCCTCCTTGCCTGTTGTTGTGCATTAAAAAAATAATAATGATAATATTCTGCAAATTATTGAACATTAAACCACCCTCAATATACTAATTTCATAATAATTTTAAAAATACAATATTTTCACAATACGGAATAACAAAATAATTTGAGTAACAATAATTGTACGAGAATAGACGAGCCTCCGATAAATTAATTTACACTAATTATTTAAAAACGTGGATTTAATTTTAAAACTTAAATAGCTCGTATTTTAAAAGCTCCCATTGTTTTTACCATTTATGAAATTAGTTGGACCAAATCCCGTCTGGTTTTTGATTTAGTAGAAGGGTAGAAACATCGCCAGTTCTATTGAAATATAAGTGGGTTTAGGTGGAACCCTGCTCCGTTGGTATGTATATTCTACAATAGGGGTAAGTTTATAGAAATGATTAAAATTAACCCTATTTATACTAGGAGGATTACGTAGGTATCTATCTACTTTAAGCCTTAGCGAGACATCAAAACTTTTGCTTGATAACGAATTAGTGTTTTTGGGATATTAACACACTTTATGCGACAAAGGTTAGTTCTGCTAGCGCGCCCGACTGGTGCTGATTGGCGAGAATATTAAAAATACCCGCTACGCCACGCCGGCTCCTCTTTAAAGGCGGGAAAGATAGATATACTATACGTGGTGATTTCGTCCAAGATTTTATGTCAATCCTTCAAGATGTTCCAAATGACACACACATATGTGAAAAATAAGATAATCTGTCGTTTTATTAACATATACACATATTTTTGCACAGCTCTTATGAGAAGCATGAGAGATCGTGAGTAAGATGACAGTTTTTTTGCAAATATCTCAGTAATTCCTTCAATGGTGATTTCTATATTTGCTTCTGATTCTCATATGTAAGAATCGTAAAATTCAGCACAGTACAAAGATGTAATAAATCCGATGAAAAAATTGAGAGTATAATAATTTTATTTATAATCACACAGTTTGAGAATGGGTCACAAATGGCAGGGTAAGCGGAGTTATACAATGGTATAAGTGCAACAAATATTTATAAATAGATATCGCTGTTTTCTTAATTAAGCGAACGAATTTAACTGTCTATTTATTAGGCAACATCTTCTGGCTCTTTCTAGAGCATATAGGACATGCTCAACGGATGCACTCCCGGTTCTAACGGGCTTGTTTCCTTTAGATCTGGAGGTTCAGCGACGATCTGCAAATTTCCACCTAAAAAGAAGGCGTTCCTCTGTAATTGGTGGCGTCCGCCTACTCTCGTTTGACAACGAGCAAATTTTACGTGTATGTGGGCACCGCCAAGGAGACTTATGTCCTCAGATGCGGTGTACGGTATGTGGTGGGCAAGCTGTCTATTTATTATAGGAGCAAAAATTTATTAACATTTTCTTGTATACCCCCACGAACAAGCCATGCCTTTGTGGGATTTTGTTTACTATTTTTAGTATTTCATTGCTATGTAACTATGCTTGATTTTTGAATACTCAGTTTTACCTCTTATGTATATTGTAAAAACCTTAACACATTCGGGTTAAATCCAAGAATGAAAAAGAAAAGATCAGGGGTAAAACGGCCCTTGAGATCAGCCCGAAACACAAATCGAATGAGGTTGCAGTTTTAGTTAATTGTGATCGCCATTTGAATATACTCGAAAAAAAGATCTGAAGTCTTGACGAAATGGATGTGGAGTTTCAGCAGAATGGATTAACGGCACACACTGCGCATAGAGCAATGAGGGTTTTGAGGTAAACTTCCCGGGGCGATCTTCAGTGTTCGGCGCTCAGAAAACAAATTACAAATGCTTCTACGTTTTTAGAACCGGTGAAGTCAATTCGAATACTTTGTGTTTATTAAACAATGTACATATTTAGCGACATTTCAGTTCAAGCACAATGAAACTTTAAGGAAAACATCATTCCTGAAATTCATTACTGTGGACAATAAAACAAAAACTTTACAATTTGTAACCAGCAAAGCATCGAAATGTAACGTTGACCCCAGAAACCTTTATTTGATACATGACACGTGTTTCTTCGAGTCCTACGTCATCGGCAATTTTTGATATATGTGTATATTAAAGGGTTCAAATCGTGAGGGTTCAGAGGTGAAAACAAGCACACAAGTTAGGAACGTTTGTGTATTTTCCTTGTACTCTTGGAACGGACAAAAGTAATAATTTACAGTGATAAAATTGCTATTTGAAGTTTTTGCTTTTGAAGTTTAATACAATTTTTCTTCTTTGAATACACATACACCAGTATTGATTAATACGCTCCACCCCTGACCTATTTTGAAACAAATGAGAAAAAGTTTTTGAAGCACGTTTTTCGACGTAGTCCCACTGGACATTAATGCACTTCTCTCAGCGATGCTCCAATATTTATATATTTATTTATTTATTAAATTTTTTGTACATAATGTTATTTTTACATTGGCGGGCTTATTGCCAAATGGCAATTTCTTCCAACCAACTAATAAAATAAAAGTTTTATTTTTATAATTCAAATTACAGAACATATTCAATAGAAAAAAAAGATTAAAAAGCTAAAGATATATAAAAATAGAAATAAACTTATTTGTTTATAAATTACCTTAAATCAAAACTATTCCTCAATGGGGAAAAGGGAAAACAGAGGAAAGAGGAAAAAGGAAAGGAGGAGAGATTAAGGAAGAAAAAGGAGATGTTTCTTTAGACGTGATTTAAACAGAGATAATGTAGTAACGTCTTGATGGTGGATGGGAGATGATTCCACAGTCGAGCCGCATGGACACTATATGAGTTAGAGAAGAAAGGGGAATTGTGGATGGGTATTAAGAGAGTGCTTTGAGAATTAGAACGAAGAGTTAAACCATGAACTGATTAGCGTTGAAATTTTTCACGCAGGTATATAGGAGCGATAGGACTACGAAGTACATTGAACAGAAGTGAGAGGGAGTAAAAGTGTTTCCGCTGTCTAATTTTGAGCCATTTCAGTTGCCTACGATAATCAGAAATGTGGTCATATTTCCTAAGACCAAAAATGTATCTTATGCATGTATTCTCAAGTCGTTCAAGTTTATCGAGTTGCTCACAGCTTAAATCAGTCATGGAAACATCAGCGTAATCTAGAATGGGTAGTAGTAATGCCTGTACAAGGGTGCATTTAGTATTGATGGGTAAGAATTTTTGCAACCTTCTAAGTGAGTGTAGACTGAAAAATATTTTGCGGCATAATTCGTTAGTATGAGCTCGCCAGCACAGATGTTCATCCATTAGTACTCCGAGATTTTTTACGGATTTCCTGTATTGAATATTGGTACCATTGACATTAAGAGGATTAAGTGAAGATACGTCTATATAGCTTTTACAGAACCCTGCCAACCACTCATCTCCACTCGATTTCATTTTTTAGGAGTTAAGCCTGAGAGTAGCCATTGAGTCAAAAACATTCGTTTAGAATTCTGGTTCTATTTCACATACGGAACAGACACAGGCAGCTTAGAACACCAAAATATTATTTGAAAAATAAAAACATATGAACAGTACCTATCAATATTTTATCAGGAAATTTGTGTTCCGTCGACCCTCGAACATTGCCTAGAAATAAAACAGTAGAAAAAATCATTTTTGTATATGATTTAAAATGTGATAGTATTGAATACTGGAACAGCTTGCCCGTCACATACCGCGCTCCGCAAACTAAGGTCATAATTCGCATTGGCGGTGTCCACATGCACGGAAAAATTTCTCGCTCCCGAACGAAAAAACCTGCCCGAAGAAGCTATCTGTAATCTGGTACCCTAAGCATCTTTGTGGTGAAATAAGGTTATCCATAAAAACATAATATGCACTGCGTTGGCTTGAGAAAAAATGAAAGCGATTAACTGACTGATTACATTGGTTGGACACGATCGATTCTCAGAAATTATTACAAAACTTTTTAAAAGCTTTGAAATTCTTTTTGGAAGCCACCAGATCTAAATATCTGACAGGATCTATGACAGGGCCACGGATAGTAGCGAGAAACTCCATTCGATAATCATAGGGGAAAGGGACAAGACCACGGGATACGTTTAGAAAATTGATTAGGATATCCGCAGCAGCGCGAAGGGGAATCAACAACATCAAAAACAAATCATTTTAAAATAAATTTCCATAAATACTGGGACAGCATAAAAACGAGAAGGTTAAAGAAATAACTCCCGGGTATTTTATTTCACTGATCTGTTTATACATCGTTAGATAAATTTTATATCCAGCTCCTTGCTCGGCTGCATCGATTACAGGAAAATCATAATTCAAGTTGAAAACAGAGAATGCGCGCAATCTCGATTTCTGTGGGAGACATTTATGGGTACTTGATAAGGATTTCGGTAAACCCGACCGCCGCGGTTTCCTGCTATCCTGGTAGTAAAACTCCCCTGCACCACTTTGCAAAGGAACACGAGGATGTATTTTCTTGAACGCACAGAAACTTTATGTTCGCCTGATATGAATTATTCAGATTTGTCTTATAAATTTTCTTTGGAACAAATAAAAAAATAAATATTCACTTTTAAATATCTTAAAATAATTAGGTATTAAAAAACATATGGACTTACTCTTCGGCTACCAATATTTTTTGTTATTTCTGAGTTCATAAGAAACTCACTTTTAACAAACCTACAACATGACAGAAAGACATTAATTGCCAAGTGTCATTGCTAACCTCTAAATTCATTACTTCCCCGGAGGCCGAAAGCATGGGGGGGAGGGTGGCCAGCGATGCCAAACTCAACGTTCATTATTTCTCAAAAGCCGTTGTCCACCTAAAACCCAAGGGCGGGGGAAGGGGGTAAGAAAATTCAAAATTTCATAAAACAAACCATTTTGATAGTGTAATTTTATTTTATGAGGGAGTATTTAAATATCACCACGCCTCTAATACGTCACGAATCGGTTAAATTTTGAACTTTATTTATGACGGTTTAAATTTAAAAAGAACATCATCACGAATATCGACGTCACAATTGTCGAGGTCTAACATGTCGCATTTTCGAGGACACATATTTTAAAACAAATTTATTTTTAAATTTATGTTTGAAAATATATCTGCACAATATAATTGTTATTTTTAGACCACACATACGAATATGTTAATGTGTGCCCTATTTCAAGATTAAAAATAAAAAAACTTCAAAAAAGTATCCATACTGATGTCGAAAATAAAACTTATTTTTCAAAATCCAATTCGCATATTTTTATCGGTATTCGTATCATTTGATATTTCCCTACTGTCCAATTTATTTGGTTTAGTGCTTAAAAAAAAAAAACTATTTAAGAAGACTTAACAAAGAGTTAGATTTTAATACTAAAACTACACAAATATTTTTTCAACTGAGATATTTTTTTTCAAAAATATTTACAAAATAGTTTTAAATTAAAGTCAGCAATGTCTTGTAAATTGCTTCGATTATTTATACTTAACCTACATTAATAATATTTTTATTTGAAAAACATTTCATATTACATTATCAAAAATTAAAAACTATCACTAATACAAAAAACTTGTTTCTATTAACCATAATTTGAGCATACGTCTCACTCCTATATTTAACCCAGTATTTTTAATATTGTTTGGTAACATGTTAAATATTTTAGGTATACTGTATCACAGTGTCCTTTTGCCATATTATTGCAATATCCAGGAACAGCTAGCCCTTCCATACTAGTAAACCTGGTGTTGTAATTATGTACCAACTTGTGTTTGTACTCGGAGTGTGACAAATTAAGTTGTACAAAAGTACTAAGCTCTAAGTGATAATTTAGTTAGATCAAGATTGAAATGTCACTATCTAAATATTTAAATTGTTCCTTTATCCTTCTTCTTTCCTTCCCATCCCCTCTCCTCTCTTCATAGTATAGTGTTATTTTTTATTTTTATTTAAATATATATATTTATTTTTGTTAATCTTTGCTTTTAATTTTTGTATAAAATTGTAAGATTCAATATGTCCATGTATTTATAATTTTCTCAAACTAAACGGTTTGGGTAGGTAGGAAGAAATTGCCTTAAGGCAATATGCCCGCCCTTATATGTATATTTATTGTATATGTATATAAAGTGTCAAATAAATAAATAAATAGATTTATACATTAGAGATATTGAAATATTGTGTCTCTGGCATTTAAATTAAATGGTGTTTTTTACTTCGTTTTGTATAGGTTCGGCTTGGTGCATCAACAAATTCTGTGGTTTTGCTTTTTTTACGAAATGGCAGCCATAGTTTGTATTTATTTCTCGTTTGATATTCGTGTTCACATTGTCACACTGATTAAAATTGGTTTTTGTAGTTAACTTCTTAAAAGAATATCCGTTTTTTATTGTTAATAAAAAACATTACATTGAAAATAGTTATAACATAATTAATACCTAAATTGTCTAAAATTATTGAAAAAACGGAAAAAAATCATACGCTTTTGTATTTGCAAATATTATATAATAATTGACACTAATAAATTAAGATCTTACCTTTAACTGCTTGACAACGGTAGGAGATTTCAAAAAGGATGAATAACTTACCTGAAAAAAGAAAACAATTGCAAATTAATATTAATGTAGAAATAAAAGGCGTAAGACTTATTAATTTATTACAAATTTTAGACACATTGCGTCATCCAAAACTTATCGAATATAGGGTCAAAGCACCAGTAAATGACCACCCCCCAGTAAATGACCATTGGTTAATAAAACACAAAATAATAAGAATTGCTACATGTGTCCAGTCAAAAAACTTTTAATACTTGAAACTATGACAAAAGCAGTAGGCGGACACATCTTTTGGTAAGAAACAAATGTATCAGTTTTGAACTGTGAGTTGTAAAAAGGTTATAGTGCGTCTTCCCGTTATTGTTCTGAGATTGATAGTGTTTTTATAAAGAAAGGTGTAGTAAGTATTTTATTTGATGCTATTTCTTATGCAATTCTTGAAATATATCCATATTCTAATGTGTTAGGGTGTTTTATAATGTAACTAAATCTCAGTATTATTTTTAATGGGGTAGTAGTGGTCATTTACTGGTGATTCGGGTTTTTTTTAGAGTAATATTAATTGTAGTACTCGTATTTCAATAAAAAAGTGAACGCACTTAGAAAAATTTAATATATTTTTGAAAGATATATAAAATTTTCAAATTCTACAAACATTTGATGTACTCAAAATGAAATACGGAGTCCTGTTTTAAAAGTATAAGTCTACGATAAAAATCATATAAATATTCTACGCGGTCCGAAACAGAACACGCGTGCCAAAACAGAAAGAAATGTTAAAAGGAACAGAAGTGTCAAATAAAATTACATATGATTCACACCCACGCATATTGCTTCCCTACATCTCGATAGAAAAATTACCATAATAATTCTCACAAAGTATTTCATATCACGGTGAAGTACCAGAGAAACATATTTCAAGAGGAGGCTATTATATTTCCACGTCAATCTTACACCACAAAATGCTATAGTACAAACACAGCCTTGAACCGCATACCACAAGTAAAGAGGAATAATGGAAAACGCCCACGTTTTATTTGATCTGCGAAAAAGGATCAGTCTTTCTACCCCTTGCTTAATATAAAATACGGTCAAAATACTTTCAAAACCGAACGTAATGTGTTTAAATTAATTACATTTGATGTATTTAATATACCCTCGAGATTTGATAAAAAAAATACACGGCATATTTCAATTTCGAATTCAACACGTAATTTTTATTCCGAGATTGATAAATAAGTTTTTTATTATTCTGTCATTTTTCGGCCATTTTGGAAACGTGGTTGGTTTTA
>NW_028280266.1:0-54468 GCF_059751315.1 Micrasema longulum
TAAATTAGAAGTGACAGACAAATTGACTTTATATACTTTTTTGTTGCTTGGTGGCGATAGAGGCATTAAAGCAATAAATGAAAATTCTAAAAAAAGAACGCGTATTTTTTGTAAACAAATCATTTTTGGCTGAACCATTTCTCCTTCTAGGCAACGCCAAAAACATTTTTTCTATTTTTATACTTATACCAATAAATTTTATCAACAATGTTTTCAATATGTCCGAATGTTAGTAGATAAGCTGGTTTTACTTCGACTGAGTTATTTAGATCCAAATTTAATGCAGCAGAGAAGGAAAATATTTTTGAGAACGGAATATGGAAGTTTAGGTATTTACAGGGCTTATGATCTGACAGGAAATCTAGCCTGTCTACAAAGTTTTGGAAATACTCTAAACATTTGAGAAATTATTTTATTTCATCTATTGTAGTTTAGACATAATATAAAGTATAAATATAAACATTCAAAATAAAATATCAAACATAAACCATATTAAAAACACTCCTTTTATATAACTGAGATCTTAAAAGACTGAAACTCTTCTTATCATTTTCTCTTACACTTTTTTTTGTCAAAAACCTGTGTACATAGTTACATTTTAAATTTCTCTCTCTAAATAATTCTCGATTTTAATTAAGTTATACTCAACTGCGTTTATTGCTCTTTTCAATTTAAGCTAAGCACCTTTAGTAAGATACTGTTATTCTTTCTCATACCCATTTTGCAATTACACAAAAGGTAGGATATACTGTAATCATTTACTTGGTTTTCCGTTGTATTTCTTGTTTATATATAAGAAATAAAACCGGCTGTTGCAGGTAATAAAAAGGTTCTGTTTATTTTTATAAAAAATAACTTTTAGCCAACACCGAAGCTGTATTTAAATATTAAGCATTGCATCAGTTTTAATATACACTCTTTAAAATTTTATTCCCCAACTTAAATTAAACTTGAAGTATACTTAAAACAATTTGTATTATTCTACTAAAAAAAGTCATGCACTTCTTTTGAAATGGATTTACATTTTTATTACGTAATATTGTGAATTCACGTATCAAAATTCTGAGGTTTAAATCTAACACGTGTAGTTATAACTAGCTGAAGATGAATAAATTTAATTTCATCTAATTTAATCACACGTTTTTTATTGTTTTTTAAATAGTTTCACCAAATGCATGATATTTAAATTATTTATTCAATTAAATAATTATTATCACTGAATCCACATTTTTCTAAGATCGGGCATGCAGGTATAGTAACGAATTATTTCGGATATTGCAAGATGGCTTGTGATGAAAGATAAATTCATCTTAAAACAGGGGGAAGAATTTCTCTTTGTTCTCTCATAATCCTCAAACCAGCAGAATTATCAAGATAAATGCTTGAAGGAAGGAAACATTTTTCTCTAAACACTCAAACATAATGAAACTCGTTTAGACTGTGCTGATACTGCTGTTTCCGTGTTTTGAAATAAGGAAACAATAATATAGGCGATCACCGCAACTGCAAAGTTAAAATAATTCATTTTGATATCCGTATCCTTTCAAAAGCCAAAGCCAAAGAAACATAAAACAAAAGAATTCCTTGTTCGCAACATAATGTTTTTTGTATACAAAACACAAAAGTCAGTAACTTGAAACTAGGTTCATATTTTTCTTAGTTTAGAAACATACATTAATGACAATTCTGAAGAATTTCTTAATTACATTAACAATTAATCTTCAAATGTTGGTCTAAACCTGGCAAGAAAAATTAAAACTTCATTAAAACCTCAGCATGACTCAAATATAACTTTATCACCAAACAAGTTTAAATTTAACCCCACAAACATCAAAGAGAAAGAATCAATATTAAACTCCCTAAAATTTACAAGCTCATCTGGTCTTGATGGAATAACTGGAAAAATCTTACAATATATTCAAGTTGACATACTACACCCCCTCTGCTTTTTAATAAACAAATGTATTAAAGAAGGTAAACTTCCAGATAATCTAAAAATAGGATCAATTGTACCAATATTCAAAGCGGGTAATAAGATAGAAATAATAAATTATAGACCAATAACCATATTAAACTCCGTGTCTAAAATAGTGATAAAAGTTATAAAAGAACAATCAATTACCTATCTTGAAAATAAATTTCATATTATCTCCTAAACAATTTGGCTTCAGAGAAAATACAGGAATATCAGATGCAATAGCCAACAGAACTATTTACATAAATGATAATCTTGACCAAGGAGAAAAATTTACAGGTATTTTCCTCGATTTATGCAAAGTCTTCGATACTATTAATCGCGACATACTTTTAGAAAAACTTAGAAATAAAGGAATCATTAATAAAAAATTGGAACTGTTTCAAAATTACATAAAAAACAGAAAGCAAATAGTAAAGATTAATAAAAAATCTAGCGACGAAACCAAAATTTTATTTGGCGTCCCTTAAGGAAGCATACATGGACCAGTTTCGTTTCTTATCTATTTAAATGGTCGGGTTGTGGTCCCGTGGCTAGTGTCTCGGACTCACGGACCAAAGGTCCGTAGTTCGAATCCCACTCTACCCCAACTTGATTCCATTTTCTAATAGTGAGTTATTTACAACTCGTTGAAAATGGCCCTCAAAATTAAATATTTGGGTAAATCATAAGAACGCAAATATTTCTTTTTATAAAAAAAAAAAAAAAAAAAATGATCTTTGCAATTTTTCAATAAAAGGCTCTATAATTAGGTTTGCTGATGATACTGCGCTACTATTTCTAGGAAATTCATGAGATATTGTATTTGAAAAGACTGAAAATGACTTAAAATTCGTGAAAAAATGGTTGGACTCAAATTATCTAACACTATATCACTCGAAAACAAAATACATAACATTTAAAATTAATAATAAAACTATATATAACTCTCATATTTCCTTAACTATTTACAGCTGTAATAACAATAACCAAATTCCAAATATTAAATGTATATCAACAATATTTTGAGTTTGTTCAAATTTTTGTAAATGTATATGTTAATCGTTGGACAGAGTTGATTCAATTATATATTTAAGCATTAATAAAGATGGGAACTTACGATGGACTAATAAAATCGAAAATTTTAAAAATTAATTGAAAAAACAAATATCCTTTTTTAAAACAATAAGAAATATAATAAGCCTAAAAGAACTTGTAAAAATATATAACGCAATAACTCAATCAGTTTTGGAATATGGAATAATTGGATGGGAATGTGCAAATGACACATTGCTCAAACAAATAATAATTGCACAAATAGCTTTAATAATTATTTAAAAAATATATCTTAAGAGTCCCAATCAAAGCTAGTTCCCTCGGTATATTCGTAAATCTTAATGTTATATATGTAAAACAACTTTATGTAAAAGCTCTTTTACTGTACGCACACCAACATTATTTTCTACCTTCCATAACTCTTTTCACAAATGCAATAGTTACTAAATACTCCACCCTGATGCTGCAAAAACAATTAAAAATTAATACAACTTTCGGTCGAAGAGGATTGGTCTACTATCTGGTTAAAGTGTACAATCTACTTCCATTATCCATAAAGACAATTAATAAGTACCCACAATATAAAATTGCTATTAAGAAATGGATAGTAGAGGTGGGTTGCGCACGAATCGATGAGTGGATCAAGCTAACTAAATTGGTTATGTTTTTTATGATTATTTTAGTTTATATTGATTATAATGTTAATGATAATTCGGTTAATTAGATAAAATACGTTTTAATTTTATTATTATGTTAAATTTGTTAAATAAGTCATTTAAGGCATGTTTTACATATTGTAAAATGTTTCCCTCGACACGGGACACCCTAGTGAGGGAACATTATTCTGTATAAAAAAAAGGACACAAACATTGTTAAAGTATAAATAATTAAATACAAGACTATCACATAACTCCAGCAAAAAATGCTGACATGCACAAATATGATATCAGACTACAGCGACACTATCACATTAAAAAAACAAAGACAAACGCAGGACAGTCAAAAATTCTATACAATGGACCTAAAAATTATAATGACTTACATTACCACATGAAAAATAAAACTGGAGACAAATTTAAAATCCACCTGAAAAAACACACGATGATTGCACTAATCAGAAGAGTCCGCGATACTATCCACAGAACCAGGACTTATTTTTTTTACTTACTTGTCAGCGTCACAAGGACATAACATATACGTTTTGATGATCGTACAAATTGCACAGCATGACAACATGACTTAGTTGTATTCATTTTTTGCTGTATTAGTATTATAATTCTTGATCTGTGCCCGAGCGTATTAAAAATATAGTTTTGTGTCTGAAATAGAAACAGAATCCTGGACGAATGATTTCGATTCAATGGCTACGGTGATGCTTCAATGCTTTCCATTCGATGATTAAAGAAATCTATTGGAGATAAGGCAGCTTTTCAATATTTCATGTTTTTGGACGGTCTTCTGAAGCGTTAGACTAATCAACAGGGGCGAATCGTCAAAATAAGCGACTATGCACAGCTTACCATTATATTTGACGGATAATATTTTTTTTAGTAACCATGTTTATGGGAAAATACATAAAAGTATTGTTTTTACTATATATCACCGTTCCTATCTTCCCACAAAAAAATATCTACGAAATGCGCCCAGCACCAGCGCCCAGCCTATTCTCAGTGAACGATGAATATAGCCGATTACCACAGCTTATTCTTCCATACAAAAAAAAACACTGTATTTTCATCTTTAACCCTGGTTGGCTTTTTTAGTACTAAAACAAACTTGCAGATAACAAATATCATTTGAAGATTCTCTATTTGGAAATTAGTATTTCGAACATTATTTCCGAAGGACTATTTTTCTTTGATAGGATACCGTTGACATATTATGTATCACATAGGACAGGTGGCGTTCGCAGTGGCTGTTTTTGGCATTATTCCTTTTTTTTTAAATCGGCCAGTGCTCAAGTCTTGACACTTTGCCAGTTCTGTCAATGACAGATAATAATGGAAATATCTGCTGAATGTCATTGTGGTATATGTTAATAAACTTTTATACAAGTATTCTATGAAAATAGTGTATGATAAAACTACGTGTATCCCGTGGTTCATAATATTTGTTGTTTGAGTTGATTTTCACAGAACCACAGAAAAAAAAATCATTTATTTATTATTTACACGTTATGTAGGTATAAATAAACGAACATTTTATGGATTATTTTTAAAATAAACCACGGCTCGCCACTGCTAATCAGTGCACCATAGGGCGCAGACAGAGATATGATGAAAATGATTATTTTTATTTATTCATTAATGGCAAGAAAACGCACTAACCAGTACCTGCGCAAAAGGACTTCTAATCTTTATTCGATTTCCTGTAGTGAAATTACCCGAGGGAATTCACTTAGTAAGTAAATAAGTATTTACTAATTCATTGTGTCGCGTGAATTTGTTTGACTGCAACTGATGTGAAGTCCGCTGAGCTCTTTATTTAAACAAAGATAAATAAACTCAATACTATTTTTTTATTTCTAATATGTATTTCGTAAGTTTAAAATTTATTTTATTTTATCACATGGTATTTAATATAATGTTATTTATTAAAAAATGTTGTATCCACTGTGAAAAATGTATATTGACTCTTTTTGCGATTTATGTTGACAAATTTAAAAAGGAACACAGAAAAAATACCCAATAATTTTCCAATTTCTCAAAACCCGAGATTTTAAATAATTCACTTAATTAATGAATGTGATTTTCAAAAATGTATTGAATGTCAGTTAATATTTTTTAAGTTTAACCAAAAATCCAGTAAAACGAAATAAATGGGAGGAAATTATAAGGAATTTCAACTTCAAAAATAAACTTTTTTTAACACAAAAAACCAACATCCTTTCATTTTTTTTGTAAACGCATTCTCGTCGAATGCAACCCTGGTAGGTCTAAAAAAAACTTCCTCTCTGAACACGAGTTTTAACTATATAAGAGAGATAAAAACGTTATAATTAATTATTTAAGAACAAAACATTTGCTATTTTATACTAATTTATTTTTTCAACGATTTTTTTTAAATAAAAATTACATATTCTTATAATTAACATACTTTAAATTTAAAAGTTGAAATGATTTTCCAAGTAAAAAAAAAATTACAGACTTATTTTCTTTCACGTTCATGCACAATATTTAATAAACATTTTTTTTATCATTGAATACTTTTTTCACACTTATAGAATCTTGAACGAAAATAGTTCTTTCGATGGCGGTTCTGAAAAAATCTGACACTCTTTTTATGCTATGACGTAGGGAAGGTACTTCATTTTTTATCTACTGGGAAAAGTTAATTAATATAAGCTTTAGTCCAAAAAAATAAATGAGTTATATAAGGCGCTTTAGGCTACTAAACTGGTATGAAAAAGTACCTGCTAAGTATTAATTTAGCCTAGGACTGGTTTTTTTATAAACATTTAATAATATTTCTCAGTAACGGAATTGATTTTTGAGATCGCCCTTAATATGTAAGTGAAGGGCAATTTTTTTATAATACTCTAGCTAAAAACCTTTGCTAATTTATTAAATTCTAATTATTATTTTAACCTTCTATTTAAAAGAGAGGTGACTTTTTTTACACAGTATGTTAAAGATTAAAAATAAGCATCCTTTAATCCACAGAATAACAGTGAAAGTAAAAACAGTAAGACTTGTATTTGATAATTAAAAAAAATAGTTACTTATTAAAACCAATGATACATATAGAGCAACTTTCACACTATCAACACATTATTTTATTCCCAAAAACTCTTGATTTTGAAGCCAATTCATAATTTTACCCTTTGTTAAATTTAATAATATAAAATCTAAGGTCAGTTGGAATTAAATAAAAAATGTCAAGCGTCCTCCATAATTTAGTGGTTAAGACGCTCAAGTCACGCACAGAAGATTCCGGATTCGATTCCTGGTGAGAACACAAAAACTTAATATGTTTTTTTATATTATCCACTAGTGGGATTTAGCCACCTGGCTCGTTAAGGTGCAAAAAAAAATTTAACTTCGCGGATAACTAAATCGTCATGTCATGTCATGGTTATTTGATTTTTATTTGGTAAAGTGGTTATGTGAAATAGTAAAATACGAGGGTTGTGTAAAAAATAAGGTTTTCAATTTTTTTTTTAGGTTTAGGGCATTTTTTATTTTAACTGAAAAATACATCATTGGAAAGCTTAATTTTTTTACTAAATTTTCACATAATCAGATTTTTCAACGCATTTTTGTTGACGACTAATCCATTCTCAGAATCCAGCTTCAAAAAAATCCGCCGCCAGTCCGTGGAGGAATTTGGTGACTGTCCTGTTTGTGACTCAAAGGACCACAATAAATTCGGAAAATTATTGCGAGACCTTGAAAAAACTCAGAAGAGCCATCCAAAATCGCCGGAGAGGAAGACTGACGAAAGGCGTTAGACTGCACCACGACAATGCGCGCCCGCACGTCTCGCCAAACCAAGGATTTATTCGAAAATTTTTGCTATGATCTCGTTGAACAGGCTCTCTACAACCCTGATCTTGCACCGAGTGACTTCTTGTTGTTTCCAAAATTCAAGTAGTTTTTTTATTGTTTCATGGATAATATGGATCAGAAGTATTATATAACCTTATTATTAACTAGAAACACTGTTTTTTTAATTATTTTTCAAAGTGGATACTCTGCTTGTTTAAAACCAAATGGATCCTGTTGGTCCTGTTGACCTTTTTATCAGGCTGGATTAATCCAATGAGACAAGCATCACGATTTTCCACGGATTATGTTAAAAGGTTCACAACCGTGATTAAGTGATTCACCACAGCGCGCCGGGAACCAAACCGCAGACACAAGAGTCACACTCAAATGTCATTCAACGTCATATACTTGTGTATTCTATATGTACACGCAAACACTGATTAAAACAGCCTATTGAGATGTGTTATGGTTCTAAAGAAAGTGTCGTGGACTTTGAATGAGAACGTTTGGGGTTCGAACCCCACTTTAACACAACTCGAGTCGTTAAATAAGTTTAATTCGTCAATCTCAAATTTTCAAAAATGACTTGTTATTATTATTATTTCACTAACATATACGGCAAACATTATTTTTACAAAAGTTATAATATGACAAATTCGGTTTAATTAACGTATATAATAATTTTTACCCAAGGTTAAGAAACAAAAATAAAACATAAAAATTATAAAACACATTATACCCATATAAGCGCAAATAAAATAAAAAGAATCAGTTATTTAGGTAATCTTTTTAAATATTTATTTCTGAAGTAAAACAATATATAGCATATAAACTTAATTCACACTTATATATATATTTACATCATTTTACAGTACGCATTCTTGATACATTCAGGCATTTCTTCATACATGTTCAAACCTTTATATATAATACAATTTTGAGATATTTTTTTTTAATGGCATCTTTATTATTTCTTTATTTTTAATAATATAATTTTGGAAATTTTAAATTAGCACTTTTTTATTGATGAAGTATTTGGGCATTTGATTATTTAAGAATTAAAATATAAAAACAAGCACATTAAAAATCAATATCTTTTTTATTGTAATCCAATTAAGATTATCCCGCACTTTTGCTATTTTATTATACCCTCTTTTCTTTAGCATTATTCTCATGGCTCTGTTTTATTTTATATATTTCCAATTTATTTAAATTTTCATCATTGGCTTAAAATAATACTGTTGAGCAGTAAACTATATGTTGTGAAATGATTAAATTTTTATGTATGAGTTCAGCAGTATTTTATCTTATTTATTTCTCAATCTTTCTAGAAAATTTTTTTTTTTAAAACCATGCTCAACGCTAGCATTCGTAATTAATTTTGAGTCTAAAATTATACGCAAATACTTCATTTCATCCACTTTCTCTATAGTTTCACCATCTTTAAACACATTCATCATTATTCTTGTTTTTTTTCTTCCTATTTGAACCACTGAACTCAAAACCGGAAGTCCACTGTGCTACCAAGTCCACCAAAATTATGATCATTCGTACATTTTGGTGTTTTAATAGCTGTGACTGACGTTTTTCCTACGATATTAATTTAAAAGAGTGTTCTAAAAAAAACCTTTTTAGGCCACACAAACGGATCTCATTTTGACTAACTTTGCCCTTTTCAAATATTTGACATCTTAAATAATAACAAATTTTCTCATATTATGATCACTTTTCATTGTACATACTGTAATAATATAACATCTAATCGTACGTTTATAATAAAAGGGTTCCTCATATTTCTGTATGGCTGGTTTCCTAAACGGGAGGGGTTCCGTATGTCTAGAGTCGTTTATTGTAATGTTATCTACGCAGGTCTACCAATAAATAAAATGACTTATTTTTGGAATCTCTAAGTTCAGTCATACCACTTAACTACTTCGGGAATAACACCGCCTACGTTTTCCTTGGAGGGTGAAATACAAACTCTGTTGGCTTATGTATAAGTCACTGCACAACTCTGCTCCGGAATATCTAATGAAACTTTGCATTCCAGATAAACTAGCTGGCAGACTTCTTACGCTTAGATCAGCTACATCTACTTCGAGAGGAATACTTCTACTCAAACAGCGCACTAAATTCGATGAACGCGCATTTGTGGTCCTCGGCCCTATGGCATCGAATGCTCTCCCAGCAGAAGTGCAAAACTGTGAGAGTGAAGTGATGTTTTGATTAATCCGTAGCATTTGATAACAAAGTAAATTGTCTTACTTAAGTAACAAATTCAAAAAGAAAAAAACAACTTCAGTCAAACAAATCCGGGTAATGTGCAACAAATGCACAAAAAAATTTTGCTCAATAAAAATGTTTCTATCCAAAGTGCGTGAGCATATTATGAAGGGTTCAATCCGATCTTAAAGTAAATTAATAAATGCACTCAAAACAAATGAATATTTTTTTTTCCAAATGTAATGCATAATATTAAATACGTATATTTTTGGACTGCGATTGCAGTGATTTATTTAAAAAATGATCCAGACTGCATCATGTTATGTATTTTAATTTTGGTTTATTTTTTTTGTTTTGTGTGTGTGGATGAGTATTTTTATACTCCGGATCGCAACTCGAGCGAAATTGGAGATCTGGTCCAAACTAGAAAAAGGTTGCCGGGACTAGATTCAAATTAGAAACATACATATGTAGATTCAATAAAGCGTATGTTTGTGTGATTGACACGGGTAAGTCACGTAAAAAACGAGCGTAATCAATTTAATCTAAAACATCATAAAACACCTGCCAATCTTATTCGCTTACACTTAACGCCTTTAGTTTGACATTTCGGTACGTCAAAATAACATAATGTTGACATAATGGTCGCGTGGAAATCTAGTTTAGTTTGCCACTGTGAAAAAAACAAACAAATGTTTGTACCGGCTTATAAATATTAAGTACCTGGACCAGTTGTCACTGTACACAAGCAAACTAGTTTTGAATGTTATATCAGTACCTACATTATAACTTGAGCAAGGAGAAATATAATGTTTACCTACTTTGTAATGGTAGCTACTTTTTGATGTCAGATATCTGAAGGCGTAAACACGTCAGAAAAATTGTAAATACATTTCGTAATATTAACCTGACCATCAGGCCGCTTCCGCGAAAAGGTAGGCTGAGAAGAAAGAACGCCATATCACTCAATATTTATATTTACACTAACACCTTCCTCTACATTTATTTTCTCTTGCACAATCGATAATTCCAACATTGATTCAAGTGGTAAATTTTTGAATATTTAAAAAGCATTTTTTTTTTTTTATATAAAAAGAAATATTAGCGTTCTTACGATTTACCCAAATATTTCATTTTGGTGGCCATTTTCAACGAGTTGTAAATATCTCACTATTAGAAAACGGAAATCAAGTTGGGGTCGATTGGGGTTTGAATCTCGGACCTCTGATCCGTGAGTCCGCAACACTAGCCGCGGGACCACAACCCGATTTTACTTTGAATACTGTTCTTTTTCGTTTTTGTTTTCTTTGTTTTTGCATTTATTCGCACTACATATTCACACCACCGCAAAATTCTTAATTTTATCGATAACTGACTCTCACAGAAGGTTTATTCATAGAATAGTCTACTTGTTACATTTCAAAGTGTTTTATATTTAAACTGCCTATCGGTCACATCCAATCAGTATTGAAAATCCAATGTTTACTCAAATAATGACATATACCTTCATTAGCTCTTATATGGCTGTAGTGTAACGCGAGTCTGCGTAGGATACGATATATTTATCTTATTTATTTAAATTATGAAATCATATTTTTTAAAATCTTTAAGTGGACATTTTTAAACCGAATCAGTAAAGTAAAATGTGTATTATATGCTGGATTTTAATACGTAAAATATTTATCCTTGCTACCGAAAGAATAATATCCACGAATGAAAGTGATGCCAATACCACAATAAATTTGTTTTGCTGAATTCTTATTCTTCTTTTAAGAAACACGAAAATAGAAGTTATAACAAGGAAAACAGGAACGCGGTTTTACGGCTGGTGTTTATGTGAAAGAGAAAAAAACAAAATTAGACATTTGTTCAATCGGTCGGTTATTGGGAGTGAGCAGGATTGCACGCTAGAATGAGCGTCGATTTAAAGATTTTTTATTTATTTGCTCTTAAAGGTGTAAATTGTACTACAATTTTTACAAATTACGGAAAATTAGTTATTTTACAGTGGGTCTTTATTTTTTTTTTCAAATGTCTGATCTTCTGAATAGTCTGTTTTTTGCTTTAGGTAACACTATATTAGATCACCACGTGTAAAGGATTATTTTAACACAGCCTTTTATGTGTTAAAACTGTTTGATTTGATGCGCTTTTTTATAAAATTCAGTAGAATTTGGCAAACGATTAAGAACATCCAGCATGTTTTTTTCAACCGCTTATGCCCTAAACAAAGTAATAAAAGTACAATAATAAAAATGAAATACAACAGAAAACTTCAGTGGCAAACAGAAAAAAATTTAGAGCAAATCAAAACCAACGATTTTAGCATGTAAAAGAAAATAACAGAACATAAAAATAAAAAGTTTTGGAAAAACCTAGATAATATATCATAATGTTTATCTTTATAAGGCAATCACTGCCATATACAGTACAGCACATAGTTAACAAATAAAGTTTGGAAAATAAATGCCTTAAAAGATTGGCTTTTTATTCGAAAATGAAATAAATCCTCATATAATCTAAAAGTTTGATTAACAATACCCTTTTGTTTCATTTTAAAACAATTAATAGTACTAAATTTGATTATCTAGTTAACTGTACAAAAAATATATATTTTAGTAGACTACAGCTACTAAAACAAGAAATAACAAAGAATGAAAGGAAACAGTTCATCACGTAGTGCATGGCTGTCCATTACTATACATTTTGTTTAAATTGAGTTACTTCGTTGACCGGATATTACAAGTTTAGTAATGCAATGGTTTTTTAAAAAGGATTTCCTTTTATCTTCAGTTTCACGGTTTTATTTGTTATAACGTAATTATCATAAAAGTTTCACTATAAATAGAATCCTTTCGACGGGATTAAACACAGTTGGTAAAAAAATGTGCTACAACTCATTATTTTACTTAATATGAGTTATTACTTACTTACTATGAGTTAGTACTTAATACCAACCGTCAAGCGCTCTGTAGCTGCAAGACGTGCTGGGATATTTATTTATTGTACAGCGCCCTTCAGGTAATTTTTTACAAAAATGGCACTATGTAAATTATTCAAATATTATTGTTATTATTATATGATGAACTTGCCGTGTGCTGAAATGCACGTTTAGTTATTTATTTTATTTATTTTATTAACACAAGCGGAAATCTGCCTTTTACAAAAATCTATAATACTAACATATTTGGCTTCATATTTTTTCAAGATTTACAAAAAAATTTAACCTAAAAATTATACAAGATTTATAAAAAAAAAATATACAGCAAGATCAGTAGAAAGTTTAAACAATTTAAGAATAAATGTAAAAAAACAAATTTAATCATGAGTACTGTTTCATACAGCTGGGCAAAGTAAACAATTTTTTTTACATATTATGAAATGTTTATTTATTTATTTGTCAATATATATACATATACAATAAATATACATATAAGGGCGGGCATATTGCCTGAAGGCAATTTCTTCCTACCTACCCAAACCGTTCAGTTTGAGAAAATTATAAATGCATAAATAAATAAATATGATTATTGAATAGAATAATAAAATCTAGTAGAGATAAGTCCACCTTGCAGTGTAATAGTTTGTGCATCCGCCAATGTAAGAAACGTAAGCCTAATCACCTTACCTTCCAAGTAACAAAACTGATGAATTTGAGTACCGATGCAGAGTACCCTATGTACCATTCTGTGAGATTATGGAAATGATGAGTTTTAGGTTTAAATTATTTAGAATTACAATAACCTGTGTATAAATTTTGGAAGCAGGTTCTTAAGTTATTAGTATTGGTAAAATTGGCAATGGCTTTCTTTATATATTTTGTTTTAAATATCAATATAAAAAGAAATAATTTTGTGATAGAACATAAAGATATACACAGAAGTATGCAATATTAGCCTATGAGTTACTAAAAATTAATTATGCAGGGATTATTTTCTAAAATACTATCATTCTTTTCTGTTTCAAACAGTGCATGGAATATCCAATTTTGGTACTTTTTTTGACTTGCAAAAATGTGCTAGATAAAAGGATTTATTTTGTGGAGAGTTGATTAATCAAGTTTGAAATTCGCAATAGGACTACAAATGACAATAACCGTGTTTATATGAACAAATTTTAATACATTTAACAAATTATTTCTTACAACAAACAGTTTTACAACAAAAATCACCCAACAACCGGAATGTTAGCATTAAATTTCAATGTACGTGGAATCAGATAGAGAAGAAAGGATTGTTCATATTATTTTTTTATCTTTATTATGTTAAAGATTTTGACATATCTAGTTAAAAAATGTAGGCTCTGATTGGGATACAACTAGAACGACATTTTTATACCTGAGAATTATTCTCTTTAATTGTTATTTTGACATGTTTGATATGTTGTATTCTGTTGTCTTTTTAAAATACATAAAGCAAAAATAACGGACATGATTCCAAAAATAATAATTCAATCATTTTTAAGGTTTTATTTTTATTTTCTAACGTAGTCTTTTTTCTTAAAATATGGGTATTGTACCTTTTATTATGATCTAATATGAATATTTCTCCGTCAAGGTGAAAACATGAAACTACGAAGTGAGTTATTTAATTAACATAACTAGATGTTTTGCAGCTTTGTCAGATAAAGAAGGAGGTTTGCTTCAGATTTTTTGAATGGCCCACGCAAACTCCACAAACTAATTAACATTTTAATTACGTGTGGAATTTAGCACTCACTTTGTATTGCAAGTCCTCAAGGAAAAATGTTCACGGCAGTAAAACAATTTCTACCTTCAAAGTTTTCTCCATTACTTTTATAATTAAAAAATATATATTATTTCACTTTTTAGGTAAGTACATGGAAAGCTAATTAATCTAATAAAAAAATAATCAAAACAAATCATAAGTTTAAATTCTATGATAAGCCACTATTTTACGAATATCTAGAATATGAAATCAGGAAAAAATATGTTTTTAAATATGTTCTTGAACGGGTTTCTTTTAATTCTAGTTAAAATTAAAGAAAAATAATAATATTTTGGTCCGATTCCGCAATACGAGTACTCGTTTTACATACAGGACCACAGTCCGTCTCAACTAACTTATTAAAATGGAATAACCCCCTACCCCAAAGTTATTTTAAAGGCTTGTCAGCAGGTGGTAAAAAGAGGATTTGGAAAGAATTTATGAAAAATACACTACATAAACCCCAGACTAATTCAGAAAAAAAATTATTTTTTTAGAAATCAATACAAATCTTAAAATAAAAGTATTGCGAGTTAGGTATTTAACAAAACATGAGGTACCAAAATAAAGTTCATACGTCTAATATTATTTGTAATTGAATTCTAACTTAATTGAATTACACCATTAATTTTCATATTGAAAAAAGAAATAAAATTACAATAATGCTACATTTATATGGTTCAAAAAATATTTAATAAATATATTTAAAAAGGAAATACGAAAGAGAAAAAAAATATTCGCTCATCCCAATTTAATAAGCTGCCCGATGAAATAAAAACGAAAAGTCAAATAGCAAATCTTAAAGTGTCGCAATTAAAAATATTACTTTAATATTTTTGATAGTGATAGTTATTAATACAAATTACATTGTAGGTGTACAATACTGTGTTTTAGGCATTGGAATACAATATAACCCCAGTGGTTTTATGTTTCTTATATTCTTTTTTCTCACTGTTTTGGATTGTATTGAACTGATTTTATGTATTGTCACAAAAATGTTTTCTTTTTATGTACGGTTCCAGTAAAATATCTTTTTCATGTATTATATTGCGTTTTATTAATACAGAAAAATTGAAAGTAGAAACAAAAATAACAATATAATATGAATGCAATAAGGAATCAGTAATGTATCACTTCAAACTGCGTATCTGTTTGTTCGGTAAGAGTTCGA
This sequence comes from Micrasema longulum, assembly GCF_059751315.1. NCBI lineage: Eukaryota > Metazoa > Arthropoda > Insecta > Trichoptera > Brachycentridae > Micrasema > Micrasema longulum. The sequence goes on from NW_028280266.1 coordinate 15,619, forward strand.
GGAGAGTTTTTGACCTAGTCAAAACGTAAACACTAACCAAAACCACTTCAAAAAAGGTCCAAGTCTTTGAAATGTGGTGTTGCAGGAAAATATTAGAAATCTCCTGGGTGGACAGAGAACAAAACGATAACTTTCTCTGACGAATAAAAAAAAATAAAGAGGTTTTGAAGACCATAAAGAAAAGAAAAGTTGAGTTCTTTGAGTATGTGATAAGAGGGGAAAAATATAACATTTTACAAGTCATTCTACAGGGATGGATTAAAAGAAGACGCTGTGCAGGTGAAGGCGCAGCTCTTGGCTAAAGAACTTGCGTGACTGGTTTCAATGCAGCACTCTATGATTTCCAACCTCCGTCGGGGAGAGGAAAGATAAGAAGAAGAGCTTTTTACTATGGTACCTATCTAGTTTTATGCAAACGATCATTTTAGAATACTTTGAGAAAATATTTTCCAATATGAGCGTAAATTTCCCCTGCCTCATCATTATAAAGCGACAGCCAGAGACACCATAAACTTATATTACATTTTCTTCTTCACTTATTTCTTCTATCTTCTGCTTTCCATTCTTTTTCATGGCATCCAAAACAATTCTACACAACTGACGCGCGGCACTTCGCACTCCAAAAGTATTACATCCTTTCATTTTAGCCCTTAGATATACATACTTAGGATCACAGGATATTTGTATATCAAATTCACTGACAATTTGCTAAATTATATGTTCGAATAGGTTACGTATACTCATATAACGTGAAAATGAGAATTATTAGCCCTGTTTCAAATAGGTCTTCAATTTTTGAGTTTACGAAATGGCAAATCAATGTCTTCTCAACTATAGTAAACTTTGTCTTCGGTGAACAATTGATAGGTCCCATTTTACGACATTGGAAAAAATATATTGTATTTTTATTAAAACTACTAAACTCGTTTTGTTTATTGTTATTCTGAATATGTACTTAAAATATATATATATATATATATATATGTGTGTGTGTGATTTTTAATTAAATAAAAAAAGAAAAAAAAAGTTCAATCTTGATTCTCATTTAAGAGTCCTAAAGTCTTAAAACTGTCTAAAAATAGTTCCTCTCCATACGAGGCTGTAACGGTGCACAGTGTTTTGATTCATACGAGCTAGACGCAAAAAGTTTTCGAAACTCATCTGTGCGATGTAAGAGTATTTCATCCTGCCATGTTGAAAAATTGTGTGAAATATGTTTTTTTTTAAATAGATTTAAAAATACGATTTTCACTGAAACGAATATATTTAATTCTCAAGAAATTTAAATCTACGTAAAAGTATGTGTTTAAAGGGATATTTGATTTTTGCTTTGAAATTTATTATTTACGTTATTATACACATACTAGAATGTACTTTGCTTCGATAAACTCTTTCATGTTTAAAAATTCTCTTCTCTGAAAATCGTGTACGTAGTGTTTTATTTATTTATTTATTTATTTATTTATTAACGGACATTGTCCATGTTTACAATTTATAAGGTTTAAATATTACAATAAAAGAGTAGTTTAAAACATTTAAAGAAAAAAGAAAGAAGCATTGACAAACATAAGGGACATCGAGATAAGATCTGGACTATTTATTTAGTGCTCGTTTAAATCGTTGTAAACTTAAACCAAAAAAGTCCAGATCCTGTCTTGAGTTAACAATACGACAAAGGCGGGTCATTGGAGAATTTAGGCCATAGTTTTAAAAATTAAAAAAAATAAACATGGCAGTTTTTGCGAGAAAAAAACGATAACATTGTAAATGTAACGTTAGTGCTGTAAACAAGACAATTTTTGAAAAAAAATGCAATTTTCAAAGTTTTCCAGAAAAATTCTAGTGAAGTTACTAAAAATTTTTAATAAATGGACAGTAAAACGACCAAATTCGTAATTTTTTCAGAAGCACGTTTAAAAATTAAATATGAGAAAAAGGTATACGTAATACCTTTTTTTAATATTTTTTTTTGAACAAATAAAGAGAGGAAAAACATTTTTGAGAAGAAAATATGAAATTTTAGGCATTTACAGGGCTTATGACCTGTCATTGGCTGGTTTAAGTGGCCACTTTACACACTATGTAACATTCACCATTCTGAATGTTACACAGTGTGTAAAGTGGCCACTTAAACCAGCCAATGACAGGTCATAAGCCCTGTAAATGCCTAGACTTCCATATTCCCTTCTCAAAAATGCTTTTTCTCTCTGTTGAAATAAATTTAAATATGAACAACTCCCTAGGGAGGAAATCCAGCCAGTCTGCAAGCATTTGGACATAATCAAACATTGTTGAAATAAAGAGAGAGTTGGCGATACGTTATTATTTTTTTGTTTATTTATTATTTATTTATATTTGGATAATTTATATAGCGCCGTTGTTGTAAAAATCACCTCAAGGGCGCTGTAAAATAAATAAATATCCAAGCTCGCCTTGCAGCTACTGAGCGCATGGACGGTTAGGATTCTTGTTTCTCGTCTCCAGTTATGATATATAGGAGCTAGATTACACGTCTTGCAGCTACAGAGTGCATGGACAATAAGAAATCTAGCCCCTATTTACATTACTATTTTTTTATTCGACAATGGAGTTTAGAGTTTTAGTGATATTTTTGTTATATGTGTTTTTGTATGAATAAATAAAAATTTAAAAAAAAACTGTTTAAACACAAAATACAACCGACAATCAACGAATGAATGCAATTAAGTGATCAAAAAATAAATATGTTTACTTTAGAATACAATTATTATTAAACATGTAAACTATTAAGAATGCATTTGTTAGGCTCATTATCCTGGAATACTTCTATGACGTCATTGTTTAAAAACACTTTTAAGTGAATTTATAGCATCTAGCGCGTTTGAAGCGAAAGTGTGCGTCGTGTTACATTAGACAAAATAGGAAGTATTTTTAAATACGGGAATTTAATAACATCAAAGTAACTTTTTTTAAATATTCTCATTGTTTTGTTTTCTGTGATTTATAAAAATAGACCTATTTAAGCTAAACATGACTTCATTTTTTGAAAAAAATTAGAGAGATATGTTTTTCAATTTTTGTTTTGAATGTAGACTCGTGTAACATCATAAGCCACACTAAATTGGAATCACAGTTTTTAAAAAAATAATAAAGGTTAAAGTTGAACAAAAAGACTGAACAGGATGATTGCCCATAAAATCGTCGAACTGTATTTTTCTTCCTATTATTTCCGCAGCCATTAATTTGATTCCTTATCTCTTGATACCGAGTAAGCTCCAATTTTTTGATTACTACGTTAAATATTACCATCGCCACCAGAGTCTCCACATAGAGATATTATCCACGCCGTTTCTGCACGCATCAGTTCCTCGTACTCTGACATTTCTTTCAAATAATATAGGAAAAACTCTGCACTCACGTGAAAGCTTTTTATATTTATCACAGAGGTAGATAGGTATTGCAAACATATATTGCCGGTAGAAAGAAATGTGGATTCCTTTGAATATTTCCCCCACCATGAAGGCTATTGGAAAATCATTATTGGCAACCCTCTGAATCATTCCAACTCGAAAACCTTACCCTTAAAAATACCGAAACCCATTCCAGAAAAACACACTCAATCAAAATGTTCGCCATGCATCAAACGTTTTTATTTTCTTCGCTATATTTTCCAGCGTTACTTTTTCCTCGTTGGTGCATTTTATTCAACCTTATGGCGGTGCACTTTTTACAAGGGATGAAATTCTCCACATATTTTTGTAAGCGAGTGCGAAATAAAGGAAATTTATTATCTGCAAGACTCGAATGCAAATGGTTCCATATGAATCCTTTCGTCTTGATATGGACATATTTTTATCGATTTTCTTAAATTTTGATAGGTGTAACTCAAAAACACATAGTGGAAAAATTTGTTGGATTCGGCTAAAAATGGTAAAAGCAGAGTTTGAGAAATTGATATTTTCCATAGTTTGCGTTGGAGATTAAACGTTTCGAAAAATTTCGCAACTCAATACAGTTGCAATATTAAAAATGAATAAAAAGCTGCGTAAAATCTAAACTGAAAATTATTTTGATGTTCTTTGAAGATAAAACTTGATAAAACTCCATAGTTAATGATTTAGGTAACATCTTTATACATATATAATTCCTCTGTACGTGTGATGTCACTGAGCTCCTCTTAAACGGCTTAACAGATTTACTTGCGGTTTTCAGAGAAATATAGATCTTTGCGGTGTGCGCGTTCGTAGATATTAAAATCTTTAATCCAATATGTAAAAAAAAAATTAAGGAGCAAAAATGTTTTACTCATTGATATACCAGGGTTGCATTCAAAAAGAATGCAATTGCAAAAAAAAATATGGAAAGATGTCGTTTTTTTGTGTATAAAAAGTTTGTTTTTGAATGTTTACAAACAGCATTTGTTTTTTGTGGATCTCAATCAGATTCTTTCCTTAATTTCCTTACATTTTCATTTATTTCTTTTTATTGGATTTTTGGTAATATTAAAATAATATTTTTTTCAATATTTTTTTTAAAAACGTATTCCTTCATAAGTACACCCCTCTATTCGTGAAAAGACTGGAGTTTGAAGTTTGCAAAAAGAATGTCATATTTGAAAAAAAATAAATTATGTTTTGGAATTTAACTATAAACATGTACCTAGGTGCCTTCTTAAATTCAATATTTGAATGTTAACAATTTTTAGTTTTGGAATTTCATCATAAAAAAGTACCTAGGGTTGTTTGATCGTTAATAAAAGTGGAGTTTTACTAAATGTAGTTTAATTAATTAACGAATTTGGTTTAATTATTGTTCTATTATCAACGCGTTGTTTTACCCACGTTTTTACTTGAGTAAAATGTAACCAATGTTTTTTTTATTCCAAATAACAAAAATGGAATTTGTTACACTGTTACATTGTGGAGCAAACGTCAAAAACACATTGTTACACTGTGGAGCAAACGTCAAAAATGCGAACAAATTAAACCACGTGACAACATGGCATATTTAAACGCAATAAAATAACATCAGTAATTATAATCTTAAAATAATAATAAAAAACAAAGAACTATAACAATATTGTTATATTTTATTTGAAAACAAGAATGATAAGAAAAATTTAAAAGCAACTAAAATACGGTAATCCAACAAGCTCTGAAATATAATAATGTAGGCACATAAACATAGAATTAAGAATAGTCCAGAAGGAGCGTAGAATCATATTTGAATACACCGCACTGTGTCTAAAAAACCCCCACTTTGCCCAACTTTCGACGCGCGCATGCGTGAAGTCGCCGCGTAATGTTGGCAGATCTTGAAAAATAAAGTCATGTCACAAATGTAACTTAATTATATTTAGAAAACAAAGCTATTTTTAATTTCTCTAAAATTTTATTGTACACGCGGTAGCATTAAATGACACAGCAGAATAGATAAGTAAATTAAGAGTCATTTCAAAAGAGTAATTTAATTAATAAACTTTGCACTTAAAAAATAAAACAAATTCTAGTTTACCTAAAACGGATATTTTTATGTCATATAAAATAATATTTTCTGTTTTAAAGATAATGTCGGTCAAATATCCACGATAGAGTTGTTTAATCCAAGATCCAATTTTCATTAGTTCTCTAATGAGATAAGCAAAGTAGCGTAAAAAAATTGACTGCCCTGGCAACAATAACAAAATGTTCATTTTGTTTTCTTTGACAATCTGAAAGATGGAAAAATAATTATTTTTTTAAGTAATGCATTTGCTACTTACACATGTATTTGCTACTAACTCGTGAAATATGATCCCATCCTGTTTCTTTTTGGCTAAAGAGTTTGACTAACCACTGTTAGTTACTATAGATGATACAACCCATTTTTTCCATTTTTAACTATTACTACAGATTTTTTACTATTACCAACGATCAAACAACCGGGCATTGGCCAATCGGCGCAGGATAACGAGATATTGCAAACTTTTTTTATTCTGCTTTGGGCAACAGCAAATCACACAATGACGAAACAAAAAGATTGAAATGTCAAACTCAATGTCAAATGTCATTTAGTATATAGTTTATCGAAAATTCGAATACCGAAAAAACGTTTGCTGATGGCAGGCAATGTTTGGGCAAGACAACGTCTGTCGGGTCCGCTAGTTATAAATAAAACTTCTTGCCTCGGTGAAAGCGCTCTTTGATCAAAATTAAATAAAAGTGAAACTTAACTAAACAGTTTTATCGATAATTTTATTATTAATTTTATCCTTAATTTAACTGAAATTTGAGGTACGGTCTAATCTTATGGAAATCTTTTTTTTAAATGGTAAAAATGGGTTGCTTAAAAAAGTTAACCAAAGCAATCCAGTTCGTTCGATTTGTTATAAACTTATATATAATTATACTTTTGGCTTAATTTTTTTTACCTAACTATTTCTTAGACACCTGCTTCACATGTAAAGATCCTCTGGAAGATAAAAAAAACCAAATTAATATTATTTTTAACAAACATTGGTATTTTTTTTTCCAAGTCACCACTGTGAATACGCCTCAGCCGAAACGAGTTGATTGAAATCCTTCGTTTAATACTAGTCAATAATAATAACAATTCCGCAAAATTTTGAGAGCATATTTGAAGGTACTACTTACAAACCCATCAAAATCCAAAATTGAAAAAAAGTGAGATATTAATTGAAACATATTCAAAATACATTTAAAAAAAAAATAATTTAACAATGTCAGTTAAAAATACGGCCTGATTTGTAAGACTTGACTTTCAAATTATCGGCTTTGTTGCAAACATGGCAACCTTTACTTGAGTATTGCAAAGTTAGTAATGGATAAAATCAAATTTATTATTTCACTATTGTTCCTTAACAAAAACAGGCTTATGTCATCACTGCTTACGTATTAAATATTTACTGATTGGAATAAAAAAAAAGTTGAAGTTAAGTATTGTAACAGTTTTTTGTGATTTGTTCAAAATAAAGAAAGATGAATTTAGCCAAGTTTGCAAGCAGTACCCTCATTTATAATTTTATTCTATAGTATTTGTGATTTCACTTTCAACATTTTGTTGTTTTACTCGTTTTGTTTGTATGTTAAACTTTAAGCTTCGTGTGTATCCCTGTAGAGATTATTACAGTCATCAGATTATCTGAATAAATTTATCATTTTATGTTTCAAGTAAGCCGTTTTTATTCTTACGAGATTACTACATTTAATAGACACACTTTGATACCATGATCATGAAAGTAAAATGTAATTATGGTACATTATCATTGAAATTTAAGGTTTTAAAAAACAGTTTCCGACTGTTTTTATTGGAGCTTTAACTTTTTCGCTCTTGAGACATTTTTTTTAATTTTCTCTACTCTCCTTTTTTTCGGACCATCTCTCCACTTCGGATACTGGAGCTATCATATAAAAAATATGTTATGTTTCAAGTGGCCAGTAATATAAACAATCGTTGTGGCCAGGATCTAACAGAATATGGAAGGCAATTTGAATTTTTGTTTGTACCCACACAGACGTGTTGGCCAGAAACAAAAGAGTTTAAAAAAAGGGCTTTACTATTTTTAACATTGCGGTGTAGAACCCCCTTAAAGAACACTTTAATTCCGCCCTGGCGAAAATCGAACTCAGAACCTAAAGAATAACCGGTGAACGCGCTAACCACGTAACAATTAGATGTGATTATTTACACGTGAATTCCCATTCCAGGATTTTTGCTTTAGAGTAGCCATCGTGTCAAAAACACTCGTCCAAGGTTCTGGTTTTATTTCACACTCACAACCATATTCTTCATACGCCTGGACAGAGATAAATTTTATAAATAATTAAATATCATTATGTATTTTTGTTCTTTTACGTCATTTGAATAAAAAATCAGTCAATCAAAATTTACATATCGTTGTTTCGCTGGCAATATCAAATCTGTTAAGTTACATTTTTCTGGAGATTAATAAAATAACATGCCTTTTGATGATGATTTTTTTTAAATAGTTTATTTTTGATTATAAAAAGGGAAACATATGTAATTTTACGTTCATAGAATATTTGATTATATTTTGTTGTAACAAATTTGTATAATCTTAATTAGAAATTAGAAATTATCTTCAAAAAGAAAAATAACAGATATTATGCCATGATCTAGATTTTACTGTTACCAAAAAGGGTAAAGGTTTTTCATTTACTTCTTTCAAAAATATTTGTCTCAAACGTTACCTGAATTCCATAAAAAGTGTGTTTACTGATTGACTTGTTCAATTTCAATATATAACCAATATCTATGTTAAATAATCAATTATTACAGAAAAGGACGGGGAAACATCTGACATAAATATGTCATACTATCCTGTAAACCTCAATCTAGGATACGACTGCATTCGACCGTTTTTACTGACGGCAATTAACTTCGAAATAGAAGTTATAAACTAAGTGTAAGGGCACCAGGCCCTGGAAAGGTAGAGGAGTGGTTTAACTGGTTTCATTATAACGAAATGCATCTTGATTCCATCATAAATGGTGGACAGCAGACTCACGCTGTCCTTGTAACTTGGAACGAACTGCCTGATCGTACTTTATTAAATTGGTAATAAATCGAGATGAGAGTCAAAATAAACTTTCCCTCTGTTTTCCTTGAATCTAACATGGAAGCAAAATAGTAATGGCAGGCGGTTCCTGACAAAAAATAAAAGTCGTGTATTTTTTTCGTAATGTTAATCTATTTTTTTTAAAGCCAATCGAAAGGCTAACAAAAACCCTTATGGATTGGCATTTAGTTACAATAATATTTTTTATTATGATTAAACATCCGGATATCTTAAATTATCCCATTTGTTGACATTTTAAATCATTTAAACGGACCAAAACTGTTGTTGACATATTTTTGTTTGTATGCATATTTTGTTGATGCTATTTTTAAAAGTTATAATTTATTTGCAATGCTTCCTATGACGCCAGATTAAAAAAAAAATACAGAACATTTTTTCATAAAATTCATTCATTTATTAGTTTGGTTTTAATTTATTATTAATAAGTTGCTATTACAAATTTATAATCAAGCGATCACAATAGAAACACATATTATTTTTTTACAATAATACATTTTTTGTCATAACATTTTATATCAATAGTTTATGTACTATATTTATCATAATCATCACTCCCTTTCCGCACCTAATGGTGCATGGTGCTAAAGTTCATATATTTTTTGTAATAGAAGTCTTAAATAAATAAATATACTTAATACGATTTTTTTTTCTTAAATGCAAGTAAGATTAATTACAGTTTATTGCACGTACAGCAAATTAAACAGTGTTAAATATACTGTTTATTTAAAAAATAAGACTTTTGAATTATTTCTGTGTAATAAAAGTGGTAGTCGTCCATAAAAAGGATCATCGCTTTGCTCCCTTGACCACGTGACCGCGGGATGGGGAGAGTATCTAAGATGCTGTACATCATATCGTCCTTCGTGCGTCTGTAATCTCTACCTATATATCCTTGGGAACACTTATCTCTCGGGGCCATCAGGTCCGATCCTTACAACTCCGTCTGGAGTCCTTTATTCATGCTGTTCTGAAATATCACTGATGTTTCCTGATACTCTATCGTGATAGAGAATATTTTCATCAACGAGAATCTGTAAAACAAAATATTTTTAGTAAATTTTGCGATACTTTGAATATATATATTAAAAACTTAATTAAATGGAAGCCGAAAAATGTGAGTAGATATAATGAAGTAAATGTATTCATTTTTAAATAAAAATATTCTCTAGTTTCATGATTTTATTTAAAAGGTTTTTTTTTTAAACTTGATAACAAAAGTAAAGGATTCATATGATTGCTGGAATTTTTCTATAGCTTTAACGGTCTTAGTACGAAATAATTGATTCAATCTAGTTGTAAGTTGAGGAAATTTGAAATTTAGTCCTCTCAGCAAGTTAGGGGCAATCCAGAACACAATTTATTATTTGTAAAAAGAAGCCTTACACTCTAAGATGTAAAGTTTCTAATATTTTTTCTTTGGAGTCCATTGTCCATATTTTAACTGCATGAAAAAACTAAATATTTAATAACCATTTACTTAAAAAAATCAATCAGGAAGTGAACGCAGCATTATAAAAATTTATTTAGGTGATGGATATATTAATTTTGACCTTTTACTTAATAATAAAAATATGTATCTCTTGTCTGTCAAAACAAGTCGAATTGTTTTTTTTCCTAGTTAAATCATTTTTTTGTAATGTAGTGCTACTAATGACATTAATATATGGGATATGAGTTTATTAAGAAATAGCCTTTGTCAATATGATCTCATAACTTGATTTAACTCCAATTGCCAATGGAATAATTCATTTTTCATACTCAATCACCTCACTGACAAGTAATCACCTACATCCGGTGGTTAAGAATGGCACAATACAGCCAATTATTTTACGTTTTTACTTTATGCATTTTGTTTGTAGATCCGGTTGTAGATGACTGTCACTTGGAACTAGTGATGCGAATATATGATGATCTATGATCGAATACGTTAAAAAAAAACGGTTTTTCAAAAAACTGAGATGTAAAGAAAACAAAAAATCTAAAATATTTAGAAAAGAAGTAACAAATATTTTTCAAAGTTTTTGTAGTTTAATTCTTCATTTGATTATTATTGATAAGCTATTTTTTTTTTTTTTTAATAAAACGAAATATTTCTTTTATTATAATAGACCTAAATTTTCCATTTTCCGTGTGCCATTTTCAACGAGCTGTAAAATTTGAACATGTGAATCAAGTTGAAGTAGAGTGGAGTTCGAATCTTGGACCTAGAAAAAAAATATCAAAGTCAACAGTAACATAATCACAATAACAGAGAAAATGTAAAAATCATACTCTCATGTATAAAAAAGATGAAGAAACAAAATTCAATTATGCATGCGGCAGCCAAAAAACGTAATAATACGGGTAAAAACATTTATGAGAAAAAAAAAAACGAAATTGAAACTGAAAGTTAAAAAATATGTGTTACACTATTAATCAATTAAATATTTGTGCATTGTTATTAATTAGAGCACACATTTTAATATGTTTTTGTGTGCCCTACTTCAAGATGTAAAATAAAAAAATGTATAAAAATCTAAAGACAGTAAATATAAATTATAATTTATTTAAAATACGTTTATGCATATTTAAAATATAGAAGTACCATAAAGGCACATTGTCAAGATACGGATATTACATTATGCCTCCGTTTAAGCTTAGTAAATTATAAAGTGACGTGATGCTAATCTAGGATCATGAGTAGCTGACAACCTGATATCCTGGCAAGTGAGAAGTCTCCTAGAACCTTTAGGATTCCGTTCCTTATACTCTAAGGACACGTCTCCGGCTTTGGTTTCACGGGTAGTCAGCCTTGTAAGGGGCTTTAGGACCGTAAATTTAATATGTACAGGATTAAAATTGTTGTTATACGCACGCGGTATAGGATCGCATCAGGTAAAGAACCTGAATATAATATATATTATTAATGATTTTAACCATTCCTTCCTACTTCATTGGTCAAAGTCGATTTCACTTAGAATCCGCACAATTTTTCCCGTTAATGTTGTTTAAATTTTGAAATATAAGAACGATAAATCACAGTTGCAATGTCACTTCCATCTTATTTTTTTATTTATTACTCACAAGTTATATCTTTATTTTTTGCAAATTATAAGCAAAACCACATTCTGAAATTAGTAAAAAAAATACCACTTCTACATGAATCTAACAATATTTTGTAGGATTGGTAATTATTGTTACATAATATGTACAGTATTTTCACTTTGCTCGTAAAATTTTTGATTTTAATTCTGAAACATAGGTGTCGCTAGCTGTAACGAAATCCAGTTCGCTAAGTCGTTTTTGCCTTGAAGCCATAATATTAATATTTTACGTATCGAAATCTATTTAACACTGTAAAGTGAATATTCTGTTTGTCCGAAATTTCTACAAAGTTACCTGTTAGACCTAATTGAATGCACTTTATAAATGCAAGCCATTTTGAGCGTTAGCAACAACAAAGTTAGCACAAACTACGGAATGTGTCGGAACTTAAAAGGCTCGTCAAATATGCTTGCATTTTCTAGGGTGACTATAATAACCACTTCTAAAAATGAAATAAAATATTTACTAGCCAAATTTGTTGAATTCAAATTTAAATTATGTTTTGAAATCGATTAAATGGTTGCTGTTTCATAAAAGTAAATGTATTTTTCAAAACTTTTTAAAAAGATAAATGAATTCTTAAATCGGGTTGTGGTCCCGTGGCTAGTGTCTCGGACTCACGGATCAAAGGTCCGTGGTTTGAATCCCACTCTATATTTAATATGTTTTAGTTCACCGAGCCTGTGCCGTGGCGCAAAACGCTCGCCATTATAGCCAAGTACTTAGCCTTCTTGAAATTTTGCCTCCAACTCTGCCTGTCGTCAGTTACGGTCTTCCAATTTTCTCAATGACCCCTCTCAGGTAAAAATCCTGGATAAGCAAATCAGAGAAGTTGACGCGTGTGTTACTATGCTTAAAATTTTATGTTCGATTGCTGTCAGGGGTAGATGTAAAATGTTGTTTTCAATAGTAGTTCTAAATTTTGAGAGTAGCAAATTTTTATGCTCATGATTTCTGCCAAAAAATTAACGGTGATTAAAAAGTATGTTGGGTAGTGCTGTTATTAAAGAAAAAACAAATACAAAACCAATACAAAATCAGTAACAGTAAAAAGACAAAAATATTAAAAAGTCTAATTTTAATGTCGTGTACATAGTTATTGTTAATATTCCCTCAATGAACAAATAATTAAATAACTGTAATTTTTTTTAGTGTAAATATAAAAAAAATACACAGATTGACGAGAGAGGTGATTTTGTAGTCACCCTACACATTTTAATGTATAATGTAAGGACTCAAATTGGCTATCAAGCTAAAATGATTCATTAACATTTTCCAATATGACCTTAAAAGCGGTTCATCGCTTGATTAACGATTTTAGGGTCTACAGATCGATCTCATTACTTGCGCTAAACACATTAAAAATGTGTTTAACTTTCGATTATTATTCACTCAAATCTACCTGTAAAGGTAACGATAATGGGCAGTGTTGTGCTGTAAAGTGTAGTGGTTGACGTGTTCACCTACCATGCTTTCGGGTTCGATTCTTGACAGTCAGGATGTAATACATTGCTTTTCAATGTAGTCATACACTGCAATATCTCATTGCTTCTGAACTGGAACCTGAAACCTGAGACTAATTTCCTTGTCTTCCATGTAATAACATTGATTCAGATATGTTTCAATTGGAGTACCGATGCAGGGTAATTTTGTGCAATTTTAATCTCTTGTTCAATGAGTTTTAAGACTATTGTAATGTTCATAGTCCATAATTGATAACACACACGTGCTATATTATTTCACCTGAAATATAGAATCACGACTTCAAGAAGCAAGTCAGCGTTTTGTAATTATTTCAATTCAATACATTCTGCGAAATACGAGATCAACGTCCTGCAGTACATTCACGTGGTCTCTACCATGGAGATATGAAGAACAAAGGAACGTGGCTTATAAAGAGACCACACGGCGCAGTCAACGCCCAGTCCAGTAAAGTTCAGCCTGTTAAGTCAGTCAGCATTAGTCACTCAGTTCCAGCATATAGTTAAGTGCAGTTACTTCAACTCCTCATCGTCTTAACACTCGCGCAACACAATTCACCATGTAATAAATATGCATTAAACAGCAACCTAGTGTCTTCTGTTAATCTTTCACTTGGGTAGAAACTCCACCAATTCTCAAAAACCTAATATTTCACTCTGTTTTTCTACTTATTGATAACCTTTTTTTTTATCCCTAATTTCGTATGTATAACATTGTTGGTTATTTTTTAATATTTTTTTTATCCCCTTGTTATTATAGGTAATGTGAAAAAATTACTACATTATATATTATGTGTTGCTTTACTGCGAACACGTCAATTTCTTTGCGTTATATAATTGTTCGTTGTACTTTTTAAGGTTATGTTGTAAAGGCGGATCTAAAGTAGACGAATTGTCTTTGGCAAGGTACAAAATATTTTTACACTGATCTTGATGAGCTCCAGGCAGTACCAAAAATTCCCTGGGCATTAACAACCTGACCTTCACATTTGAGGCTCAAGAAGAGCAAGTGTAATTATTTCTGACACCTTGGGTTAAAAATTATATGTACCATGTAAGTTAGAATAACACATTTAGGACAAAAGTTTTTTTTTGTGACCTGGATATAAAAAAATTGTAACAATTTAATTTTATTTAATTCAAGTAAACAACAGCCATTACAAAATAAAAACCCTTAAAAACGCCCAGTTTTTACTGTCAAGTGTCATCGGACGCACAGTATACAAATAATATTTTGTTATTTTTTAAAAAGCCAAAAAATTGCGAAATAGACTATTTTATTCTGATACTCTTTCCAAATCAAACATCAAAATCGGTTCAGTTTCTAGATGCGGAAATGGGATGATAAAACGTCGTTTTTAGTTATGCATAATCATTCCGAAAGGCATTAGTCTTTTTTACACAATATTGAGAAAGCATTTGCGAGAGAGTGATAGAAAAACAATGTTCAAATACCTATTCATCAAAATTCATTGTCAATATGTACATAGGATGACATCAAATAAAAAAACGAATTTCAGCGAATTAAATTATTCGAACTTTAATAAACTGATAATAAAAAAACTGTTTTTTAATAGTTAATTGTGTATTTTTTGTGATCATTTCTGTTAAAAAGAATTTTAGTGTACAGAGACCATTAATAACTAAACAGCCAATGGCTATCACATATGTATGTAAATTTTTCGGTCTAAAATAACTATCGCAATCAATAATGAGTTAAGGGACCAGTCATGTAACTATTTATAACGCAAATAATCAATTTTCGTATTTGTAGCATATATGGATACAATACAATACAATAATGCAGGGTTACTAGCAAATTTAAAAATATCACACAAATCAAGTGACTTTATTGCTCCCTGATTAAAAGTCGTTTAGAATATATTCCTCCAGTCTGGTGATTAATGTGTACATTTTGATTTACTTGAGCGCGTCCAAGAGAAATGTCTAAGATATATTAATTTTAAACTACATATTGCAGCTGCTTTATTGAATTATAATGTATTGTTATCTTTAGCAAATCTTTTAAAAGTTTCCCATAGACGAATCTTAACTGACCTATTATTACCTTAGAAAGTAGTCAATTCATTCATTGACAGTGCAGATTTGCCGGAGTTGGTGTGTTTTTGTGTACCAAACCCTGGTGTCATAAAAAGTTTTTTATTTTATTTTATAAACAGCAGGATGATGTAAACCTACATTGTCCTATGATTCGAAATTGCTTTGTTGAGTTTGATATTTTTTACATAAAACAAATATGTATTGATCATTTATATTTAAAAAAAATCACGATGCATTTAAGAGTTAATTTAAAATTTAAATAAAAATATGTCCTAAAGTTCGTGCATTTAAACAATTGATTAAAAACAACCTTTTCTGTACCTTTCAAATTCAATAGCTCTATAACAAATCATTTTTTAATATTTTCTCCTCAATTATTGTCAATTTTATAAATTATGTACTACGTTAAAACATAAACAGAATAGTGAATGTTACACAATGTGTAAAGTGGCCACAAAAACTAGCCAATGACAGGTCATAAGCCCTGTAAATGCCTAGACTTTCATATTTTGTTCTCGAAAATGTTTTTCCTTGTGGAACATGACTTGATTATATAATTTTATTTAACAATGTTTGGAGAGTGTCCAAATGTTTGCAGACTGGCTGGATTACCTTCCTAGGGAGTTATTTATATTTAAATTTGTCGCGACAGAGAGGGAAAACTTTTTTGAGAAGATAACATAAGAAGAAAAATGAATGTTACAGTGTGCAAAGTGGCCACTTAAACCAGCCAGTGACCGGTCGTAAGCCTTGTAAATGCCCATACTTCCATATTATCATCTCAAAAATGTTTTTCCCCTTTATTGCATATCTTATGTTTATATTAGGGTACTTAATTGCAAAGAATCACTTAATTAATATTTTATAACTTAAAAATAATTTCATTATTTATATTTTTTTTAATAATGATTTTTTAAGTCTGGCTTACTACACAACCTAAAAAACACATTTCGCAAAAATTATTTACATCCAATATGGAACGAAAACTAATATAAACTCAGAACATATGAGGTGACATTCATTTTCATGACATTTTGACATCCAGGATTTTTCAGACGGTGATTATTTCAGTTTTTTGCATGAAAGCGGCCTGGTAGTTTAAAAAAAACATAGAGTTGACCTTCCTGAAGTTAATAACACAAATTTATCATATTTTTAGATTGTGGATTGGCTGCTTTCTGAATAACTGCGTCAAATTGCAGGGTTCTTTTCCCAAACTGATTATTTCCAAATTTAAACTATTCAGCAATCGATAATTTGTATTATAGCCTGTACGAAGTAAGACATTGATAAAATGTGGATACAGTTTAGGGGATATGACAATTTGTGAAATATTTTGGCCAGTACACCAAAAACGCCAATTTGTATTAAAAAAAATAGTACTTTATTCTGAATTTTTCCTAAAGCTGACTATTCCTGGAAATAATTCGTTTTAAAAATAACTGTATTTAAAACTACAAAATCACTTAAAATTTGGGTGTTTTGGTTGTATTGTTTGCGTTCTGAAATCTTTATATCGTCGCTTGGCTAAGCAACACCGCGTAAGTCATTTTTTGTTATTTTTATAGGACGACGCAAAAACTGCTTGTTGTGTTGAACGAAAAGAGAAAACAAGATTATTTTTTTTACAAAGGAAATAACTTATGCATAAATGTTTCATTTTAATACATTTAAAGGCGTAATTTAGTTGATACGAGTATTTTAAAATAAGCAGTTTTTTCGTCGTTAAATCAAAAAGGATAAAAATTTATTGCTCGATCTCGAGCTCGTCTCGGCGATATGTGAAAAGAAAAAAATGTATTTAAAAAAAACGCAACATTCTATGACAGTATGCGATGTGACATTAACTCGATTTTCTATATTTTAGACAAAGTCATTTTTGGAAAAAAACCCTCAAATGAGAAAATAAAAAAAAAAAGTTTAAAGTGCTTTTAAGTAAGTAGAAGTTAATAATGTCAAAATTAATATAAAAAAAATTATTTATTTATTCATTGAAAATTGCGTTCGTTAAAATATTCATGAACTTGTTTAGGTTTTTCAGGCTATGCCCGTGTCACACCATAATAATTAACAATAAAAAAACATAAAAAATTAATTAGATTAAATCAAAATGATATGTGATGCAAAAAAATAATTATACGGAAAAGTAGGGTAAGTAAAAAATAATAAAATTCCAAAAAATGCAATACAAAAAAGATAATCAGATAAATACATATTTTTTAATATAAATTACACAAACTTAGTTATATACATAATCAAATATACAAAATAATAGCATCATAAAAATCAACGAAATAATAGTAAAATACAGTAGTTTAAAAAAACAAAACAACAATATCATTTAAATCAATAGATAAAGAATATATATATTTAAACAAAATTATAATTAAATCAACCAATTAAATAACAAGATTTTGCTTTAAGGTATGGTATAAAATCTTGCTTCTTACATACTAACCGTTTTTTCAAATGCTACTACTTCTACCATCACCCCATTTTCCGATAGGGGTAGGCAGAGAGAAAAGACCGCAACACACGTCTATCCTGGCATATATTCCATATCTTCTTTCACATTCGTACATCTTGTCATACATACCCATTGGTTTTTCCTGCCTTTAACACTACCAGACTTAAGATTTTGGTTTATCTGATCATGCCACGTCTTCCTGGGTCCTCCTCGCCCCATGTTACTATTCATTCTCGCCATGTATACCTGTTTTACCATTCTCCGTCATCCATTCGTTCTACATTTCCAAACCACCTCAGAGACCCTTCCTTAACCTTATCAATTATACCTGACTCAGATTTACACTCTCGCCTCATTTCATCATTCGTAACCCTGTCATACATTGATTTTCCACACATTAGAAATCGCATTTTGACCGCGTTCAATCCGTTTTTTATACGTGATGAAATTTTAGTATCCTGCAAGGTTTAAGGCCAAACTTTTTTCATCTTAGGCTGTAGCATGTTTAAATCATTGCCTTAGAGCCCCAATTACGCTTTGTATGATGGAGAACTTCTAATGCCAAATACATCGTTTTTCGTGGCACACATTCCGTACAAGTTATTGGGCACGCTCTTAAGTTTATCACTCCTTCTATGGTGAGTAAAAATAATTGCTTTTTTTGAATACTATTAATATGACAACCGAACGAGATTTTCTATTCAATTGGTCGACTCATTAAACAAATGTGTTGTGCGTTACAAAGCTAATTGCGCAAGAACGGTTCAGAAAATGAAAACATGATTAATGACTTTGTGTACACACTGCGAGAGAATGCGTACGCAATAGTGACCGACTGAAACAAGATTTTTAGCCGAAAATGAAACCGAAACCGACTTTCGGCTTCTGATCTAATTTCGGCCGAAACTGGACATATTTAAATAAGTTAAAAGTCAGTTAAAATTTCTAAAAAAATCATTTTTTTATTGTTTAACCATACGAGTGTTAAATTAAATACACAATGTAATGAAACGCATCAGTTTGATGAATAAATTTGTTCATTTTTGTTGCTTTTTTGTTCGTTGTTATGTTACGCATGTAACTTATATGTAATAGTTCGTAAATGTACGCAATAGGAACTTTAACTTACTAACTAAAGTTATTGCTATTAACATATTAAAACAGACATAAAAACATTTTACAGAAGGGAATAAAGAAGTCTAGGCATCCACAGGGCTTCTGACCTGTCATTGGCTGATTTAGGTAGCCATTTTACACAGTGTGTTATTTGAACATCTATATTCTTTCGACTCTTACATCTGTTAACATTTTATTGACGAAAGTTATTACAAAAATATGAACATGAAAGATCTTCGAACTCACGATAATTTAGTCACAAGCTTTAAGATGCAGTCGAGTACATTGAAAGCATCCCCCAGATACCCGAATCTGTTTTAAAGACTTAATGTCTTTCTTCGGATTCACTCATACAAGCAAGCACTTTTTTTTTCATTACGAATCGATTATATTTCTTCCTCTTCTTACAAAATTCAGTGAAGAAAAGCGCGGACAAAAATTTATATTTATGACTTTTAATGTCTCTTTCACTGTCTGAAGTATAAATTAAATAAATAAATAAATCCATCACCCAGTTTCAACCCCTTTATGTCGACTGTGATATGAAACGTTAGTATCTGCTCTCTGGAGCGCCAGAACACCCCCTGGTGACCCTCAAGGCCGGTCACCGGCGGCACCCGAGTACAGCCGAATGTAATCCGATACATCCCAACTGCAGGTTTCGACTGAGCCGAAGTTTTTTTTAAAAATAATTTTTGGCCAAAACTGAAACCGCGACCAAATCTGGCTGAAGCCGAAAACAAAACCGTAACTTCGGTCGGTCATTAATACACTCTACAACATTAGGAATTAAAAAAGTAACATGCGACATTATTATTCTATTTTTTCTCTTCTCATTAGCTTCAAGATGATGGTCAATGAAAGACGATAATTTGTTTTGTTTTTTGTGGGTATTTTTCTCCTTATAATGTCCGCCTTGTTTTGTAATAGTAATTGCGTCTGCCTACCATGCAAGAGGACTCGAGTTCGATTCCCGACATGTTTGACATAAAATATTTTTAAATTTATTTTTTTAAATTTTATTTACCAGTTTAATGTTAAAATTTGATTATTATATTACATTTTATATCACTTTACTTATTAAATTAAAAAAATCTCATAAAGGCATGGCCTGCGCGTGGGTAAACTAAATCTTGAATACATTATGAAATCTATGGTGTAGATGCACTTATAAATATATTTTTCAAAACATATAAGATAAGTTTACATATAACAACAGAGATGAAGAACATTTAAGAAAATGTAATATATAAGTCTAGGCATCTGTAGGGCTTATGACCTGTCAATGGTCAGTGCTCAATGTTTGTTGATAAAATATAAAAATTAAAGGTAATCTACACATAAGTGTTTTTTTTTAAATACGAGTAAGTATACAATAAAAAACAAGTGTATTAGATTAGAAAAAAAACACGAAAGCAAATAAATAAATTGAAAAAAGTGTTTAAACATGAAAACATTTCATAGTCCCTGACCTGGCATGTGAATCGTAAGACTGATAATTTTACTGACATATGACAAAAACTATCAAGATACGTTGTGATTTGTGTACCAATGCTGTGCCCTTTGCACCATTAGGATCGGAAAGGGAATGATTTATTAATTAATATTCTTTCTTCGTGTATTTATTTAATTACGTCATTTAATAAATGCAGAGTCACTTTGATTGTATTTACATATCTTTTATATGAATCCGACGAGTTCCTTTTTTTGTATCTATCAATGGTGTAAATAAAATATCATAAACGATAACCTCAACATACGATCAAAATGATATCTCTGAAGCGAATGTGTAGTGAAATATGCCGAGTATCGTGCTTTATGCAAGGCTGAGATAAGCATTATCGACATAATCAAGAAATGAGTTCTGCGTTGGTTTGGGCATGTAAGCAAATTAACAGCATAAGAACGGCTAAAAATACTTACCGTGTGAATGTTGATGGATGCGAAAAACAACAAAGACTGAGAAAAACATGGTATGACTTATCCAACAAATATTGTAAGATTGACATGTCGAAAATCGGAATAATAAACGCGCGTGAATTAAAAAATGTATGAATGTAATGAAAACGAAGTGTGCACGTAAAAATAAAGTGATATGGCATTCTATCCTCTCTGCTTATTGTGTAAAGTAAACTAAAATGTAAAAACTTATTTCACCAAAAAACAGATGTTCTTACATCTCTCTTTTGATTCCAAGCCGATAACACTATCCAACGGTTCAGCAATCCAGTAATAATTCCATAGAATCGATCACATAATACAATGTAAGGTGATAGCATAAATTATGTTTTTTTTCCACATTTATAAATAAATTGTATTTTTAATAAAAATTCAATAATGTATTCTTCTCCACATTATTTAAAAATGATTTAAAATATCTTCACCGAACATTGCGAAAATATCGCGAGAACCTATGACAGCTTTATTTCTATGATTGAATGTGTGCAGAAGGAGATGTCGAAAATTCTCACTATCTTCTACTTGAAATTCCACTTTGAAAACTTGTAATCAAATAAACTAATATCATGTACATATAACGTCAAAGCAAACTCAATATATTGTAGAGCAGCATTTTTCTGTCGAATGACGTATCTTAACCATTTTGGTGCTCAATTCTTAATTTGGAAAAAAAAGAACACGACACATTTCAACGCCAATAAATAAATTGTTGTAGTGAAGACATTTTTGCTAATGCCAATTGCCTTTCTAATTACAATATTCGCAAGATTAATTGTTTTAAGCCTTACGTGGCTGTGATGTCACACTAGTCTTCATAAGGAACAAGACTTGATGTACCAGGGTATTAGAAGCAATTTTAGAAATTTACACCAAAAACGGAAAATTTATTATTGATGCCAAATTAAACTATCCATAAAAACCTACATACCTAAATAATAGCGCGATTCAAAACCGTCTCTAAATCTTGCAAAATATACTTGACGCCGCAAACTTTCTTCATTCTCCATTGAGTTGGTGAAGCAGAATTAGAAATCTCACAATTTTTATTTCAAAGTTTTTCCCAAATATTTCAATAATTCCTTCAATGGAGATTTCTTATTTTGCTGCTAATACTTTTATATCGGTTTTTTTTTTTAAATTATGTTTTTTTGTGATATTTAAATGGTCATTTTCACACCGGATTTGGAATGTAAAATTTGTATAACTAGGCTGGGTTTTAATTCAACAAAAATTTATCCTTGCTTCGCGAAGAATGAATGTGACACGTGGTGCCAATACAACAATAAATATGTATCATATTGAGCACAAACATAGAACTCATTATACAAAAAACAGAGCCGCTGCTCTGTGACCGGTGTTTTTGAGAAAAAAGATTCATTCAATTATTGACAGTAATAGAAGATGCACGCATGCACGTAAGACGACCGGAGTATTTATGATTTCTAATTTATTTGGCTATAGAGGGCAGTGGCAGATGATCATTTTATTTACAGGTAAGCTATAAAATATATCATTTATTTGTACCTACATAGAAGGTACATAATATAATGTAAGTAATAAATACTATAAATTGATATTTTTATGTGGTTGTTTGTGAAACAACAACTGTCGTCCGTGAAATCAACTCAAACGACGTAACTTTTTGATATATTATATTATATAGATATATTATCCATTACTTTAATACAAAACTCATTAAAAAAATAATTGAAAATAACACAATGAGTTTAGTCGATATAGGGTATTCAATAGAAATGTCAGCTCGCCGAATTATTCTAAAAATTAATAGTGTTAAAAACGGCCGCGTCGAGCGTTAAATATCCTGCAATATGACACATGAAAGTAATTATGGTCTTATGCCAAAAGTACCATATCAAAGAAAAATAACCCTTATGTTTGAAATACTGTTTTCCAAATCAAGAATCTTCAAATATTTTGTGTAATCTCAAAGTTTGATCTAGGAGAAAAAACCCGCACTGGGGTTAAGGCATTCAAAGTATAGTATAGTTATTTGTATGAAAAAATAAGCTGGAATAATCGGCTAGTTTCTCGGCTCACCGCTGGCGCTGGGCGCGCATTATTATTAATATTTCCATATATTAGGATAAAAATACAAACGTTGGAAATGATTTAAAATTAATAAATTTTTAATTATTTATTTGTTTTTCTGTAAATAAAATTATGGTGAAACATTATTATAGTTAGTCAAATATAATAGTAAGCTGCGCATAATCGCTTCTATACACGGTTTGCTCCTGAAAGAAGGACTAAATTATGGAACAGGAATTATATAACAGTATGTCTCTATGTTTTTTTTAATATCTGAATTTAAGAATAATCTGTCTTTTGCTTGCGGTAACGCAGTCTTAAAATAATTATTTACCAGAGTCTTTTAAGAGTTTAAAGAAACACAAAATCTTTGTGACTAAACACGAAATGCTTTTAACATGTTTGTTTAAATTTGTAATAAAATATGCAATAATTACGTCAAAACACAATAGAGTCGTAATTTGTACGAATGCTTCATTTTTCTCGAAAGCAATTGTTTACGTATCGGCTGTTTTTTTAATGTTTGCTTGTTTATTGAAATCACAGTATTTTCACACACATTTCAATACATTTCTCACCTTGTAAGATTCAATACAAATCCACCTGATTATATCTCGCGAACATTCTCCCATACATTCGGAGTAGTGATTGTTAGTGCATACGTAAAATAATTAAATTTGATATTTTGGTTCAGCCAGACTCAACCTAGTTTCGCTCTTACGATTGTGATCTATGCAAATGTTAGAGAAACATTTTTCTAATCGCATTTAGGCGAGGTAATTAACATCTTGAGAAACAAATTGCGTAAGATTCATTACTTATTGTAAGATTCGATTCTCTGCCTTGTGAAAAGGTCCACGTAATGTTTAATTATACACTTCGATAATAGACATCAAATTATTTTTATTGTGTACTTACAAATTTTTTGACCATCACATTTGATTTTAATTTTTCTTATCACGATACTGAAAGCTTATAATTAATCAAAGCTTTAAAAGGCTAATTAACATTGTTTTGCAAATGTACATATTTTAAGATTTATCTGCAAATTAACATGAACAAAAATGGTTGAATCACCAAAAACAAAATAACAGTTATTTAACTTTAAATTTAATTTTATTAGTATTAGAAATCATCAACGTAATTAATTAACGATTTGAATCCCAACCCAAATAGAACATAAGTAACTGATCGATTTTAAATGCCAAAATTAAAAAAAAAAACGATTTAATAACATATTTTTTGAGAGGCATTTTTTTAGAAAAACTAAAAACTAGAATTATATCTAGTCGTTTTTGTATTTAAGCAGAATTAAGTATTACTTGTAAAGTATTACATATAATCTAGCGCTTTAACCTTTTCAACCCAGGTGTTCACTAAAATATGCATGAATTTTTTATTGTTTTTACTTTTTTTTTTTTAATCAATATTCCTACAGAGATGAGGTAGAATTTTTTCAAATTCAGGATTATCGATATTCGAGCGTTTACAGGGCTTATGACCTGTCATTGGCTGGGTTGAGTGGCCACTTTACGTAAAGTAAACGTAAAGTGGCCACTCAACCCAGCCAATGACAGGTCATAAGCCCTGTAAACGCTCGAATATCGATAATCCTGAATTTGAAAAAATTCTACCTCATCTCTGTAGGAATATTGATAAAAAAATAAATACCTACTCCCCCTCGGGAGAAATCCAGATTTGTGTATGTACAAAAATACACATACCAAAAAATAATATTGTTTTTACTCTTGCACCTACCAAAATTCAAAAACGGCGATTTTTTTTTTAAATTACTGGAACCCCTAACTCCATTTTTTTAGTATACGTCATAAATCAGCATCACACAGCCAAGTATGTTTTCAAATTGAACAGGCTTGTTTGTTTTGGAGCGAATTCCTGTCGTCTTTATAAATTAAATTATGTAAGATAAGTTTTAAACATGTTTCACTAAGATCAAATTTAAACTAATGTTGTCGTTTGATTATCAGTTTAAGACTCATTCATTATAAACAATGAACGTTAAATTATTTATAAATTATAAAAGATAGTTAAATATTTAAAACACCCAATAATTCCCAAAAAACACAAATAATTAAAATACTGTTTCATATCCACACGAATTAATACAGGTCTAAAAGGGTTAAAATCTCTACAAGAAGTCTCATATTATACAGTATAATGTAAATCCTCTCGTTTATCGTCATTCATATTTCCCAACACCGTGGTGCATAGAGCACTGCTTTGTAATGTAGCGTAATTCGATCATCTCTTACATGAAGGTTAGGTATCAGTCTTAAGTTTCAGGAGCTAGTTCACGAACACTGAAATACTGTAGTTCGAAAAACCTTTAAAATCAATATTTCACATTCACTCAGCCAGGAATCGAACTAAGAATCTCAAAATTGAAAAGCGTGTCAACCTTAACTCTAAAGTAGACATATCTCTAATCGACTTCCTCATTTTAAAGGAAAATTTGTTATCCGTGCTGGATTTGAATCTAAAAAATATTTAATCTTAGTATCCGAAGAATGTTGTCCGCAAATAAAACACACATGTATCAGTGATGCGGGACGTACGCGTAAATTATGAGAGGGAAATTAATGATTTTATGTTTTTTGCTAGAACAAGGCAAAATTGTATGTTTTTTTAAAATAAATTATGGAAAAAAAGTTATTAAACTGTAGGTTTCAATGTTTTTTTATGTCTATGAGTTTTAGAATATTCCGTCTTTTGCTGTGGTAACACGATGTTGCATCACCGCGCAAAGAGATTATTAACCACTGTTTTTTGAGTGTTAATCCCTTAAAATATGTGTGTATGTACATTTTTCCTTTCTGGATTTTTGTTTTTTTTTTGCATTTGAGCATGTTTTTTTATTCTTGTTTATTTTAATTTGTATTTTTTAATTACTTTTAGTAAGTTTTTTCTATCATTTTAATATTATTTCCATTTCTTATAATATTTCAGTTTGTCTATATGTTTGTAGACAAAAGACTCGATTTAACCCCCTTTGGGAGTCATTAAGATTAACAAATCACAATAGGGATAGAGAATACCTTAGAAAAGGGAAGACTAGGCATCTACAGGGCTTATGACGTGTCATTGGCTGGTTTAAGTGGTCATTTTACACATTGTGTAACATTCACCATATGCCTAGCCTATGTTTGAACATTCTATTTCTTCAATTTTTTCATTTTAGTGAAGTTAAATAGCTGAAACAAAAAAGGTTTCTTTTCTCGTTAATTTTGATTTCTGTAAATACTAACTAGAAAATAGTAAGGTGACATTTTTTGTTTGATTTAAATTGTTAATCTACTTAATTATAATATTATTGAACTTGAATATGGAAACCTCACTGGTCCATTAGAGATAAGTCTAATTTTGTTTATCTAAAACTATGTAAGTGTACTGTTTGTTTCCTAAAAAAAATAAAAAAACAATACTATGGCTTGCATGCACCAATATCCCGATTATGTCGTAGTGTAAACTCGAGACAAGATCTGGACTTTTTTGGTGGAAGTCTTTATAGATTCAAAAATTCACTTAGATAGACCGGATCTTGTCTTGAGGTAGTAATTTATATTTTTTGTGTCCTAGTCTTAATTTTATTTAGTTGTATTTTATTTTATTAGTGCCTGTATTTATTATAAGGAATTGTATTTACCATAGTTAAAATATACTGCATAAGTCAGTAAAATTCAGAGTTTCTAGGCTACGGATAAAAATATTTTTTTATACATTGTGACTTTCTAGGGTAGTTTTTTCATGCAAAGAATTTAAACATAATATTACAGATTGTCCCTTACTTACAATTCCTTTGAAGTATCTTCTACCTAACAGGACTAGACTCCAAATCATATTCAATTAGCTAGTACCCAGGACCAATTCGAAAAATATAGATATTGCATGTCAATCTTTAACATGCTATACCGTTCACCGGTAGGCATGAAAAAGTTGGTATGTGGCTATTGAAATGGTTGACCACAAAGTTAATATTTTGAATATCAAAAATGATTTTAGTACTTATTATATAAAATGAATTTCTGTTTATTTTTAATTTTAAGTGTTACGCAATCTGTCATCACCATTTTTGATGGATTGCTTAAAAAAATAAGTTTCATAACAGATTTATTGAAACAAGATAGAAATGTTTAAATATGTAGTTTACCTACATTGGTGCGGTAGGCACTCAGTACGTGACTGCATTACATTTGAAACGTGATGAAATGAATAACGCTTTGAATGAAATTATCAATTCAACACTTGGGCATAGAAAATAAAGCACGTTCGTATCAAATTATGGTACAAATACATCACACAATATCAAACTGTGCTAAAGTACTCTATTGAAATGCGCACCATTTTCAATTAGTGCGTCCATGTGTCTATTTAAAAAAAGAAAAGGTGTTTATCTTTTTTTTCTATCAGGGTTATGCAAATATTGTAAATTTATGTTTTATTATGACGGGTGCTTTGAAGCAGAAAATTTGACAGTAAACTGTAAAACTAACGTCGCGTCGCGGGGTCGATTCTCAACAGCTGCGAGAAAAAAAAACAATAAATATTTAATACTCAACTGGATTGACTGTTGATGCTAAGATATTTTATTATAATTTTATTCGATACCCTCTCTTAACCACCTTCTTTGAAGGTTTTTAAAAGAAAAAAATATGCATTTTTTTTTTCTTTTCTTCATAGTAAATCTTTTAGAAGTTTTTACTTGTTTTTTGCAACTGAAACATTTGATAGCGCCCTTGAATAATAAATTGTCATCTTCTCTTTTTCTCTTTATTTCCACATCCGCTCCTAAGTGGACCATGTAAAGCACCAGTTGCCTCCAGGAGACCCTATCGCCAGCCAGCCCTCTCGCTTCTTCGTATGTCAATCTAGCGCCCCTTATTCCGCCGAATAAAGTCTAAGGATCATCATTGACGGCCTTCCAGGACGGCGTGATCCCGCAGGTTTAAAGAAGAGGCAACTTGGGTTTAGGTTATCCTGAGGCATGCGCAGCACATGTTCAAGACAGGTCCACCGCCGCATCCTCAAGACGCTCGTTATAGGAGGCTGCTGCGTCCGTTCTCGGGCTTCAATGTTAGTTATAAAATCGAACCACCTTATACCTAATATTCTTCTCAAGCACTTACTCTCAAAACTCAGAAGTTTGGTGTTTTGAGCTTTGGTAAGGTGCCAATATTCGCATCTATAAAAGAGAACTGGCATTTTACAAGAGTTGAATAATCGTATCACATAATAACATATCATAATATGTATTTAATGTAATTTACATAAAATTGATTTTGCAATCAAATGGGAAAATAAATAAATAAATAACTGGCTTAAGAATAATAGGTGTTCTTTCCTGAACCCTATTTTTCACCTAAAAGTGCATAGGGCACTGTATTGATTGACACGGTGTCATCTTGATTGTAAATTACAAGAATGCAAAGTTATCAGCCTAGCGCGCGCCTCAAGAAAAAAAAAATTTTTTTTCATCACACCATATTGTAAATTAAAACCGGGTGTTTGACAAAGTTTATATTATTTATTGAAATACAAATTTGTTAGAAAATTTGCGACAACCCTGTTCAGCTGACCAATGATCTGTCAATCAGGGTTTAAATTCACCTTGGCCGAGTGAGGTTTACTTTCACCGGTAGTACGCATATTGCACACAACTTCATACTGTATACAATATACATAATATTCAATGCTCAACTCACACGTATATTACTTACTAGCAAAACCCTGATTACGACTAAATTAATTAAAATTTCAGTACGATCAAGAATGTTTAAATGTAGGTATACACTTTTTGTTTCTAAAAAGTGAATATTTTTATTATTCTCCAACATATTTTAGTAAACTTTTGACAGTCATAAAATAAATTTTTCAAAACGTAAAAAAAACATTAATAAGAAACATTAAAGGAAAAATATATCAAAACGCATACTAAATATTATATTTTCATGTCATGATTTCTTGAATTAAAACTATTTTAAATGTAATACATATAAAAACAAGATAATCAGTCTTACGTTTCCTTGAAAATTTTGTGTTATTGGTTTTAAAATTTTTAACAAAAAATACACTTATTGGCGGGAAATGACTAAGTAACTAAATTTTCCCCGAATGTGAACCCGTGTGATGTAATTTGTAATATTGAGATGTAAGTAGACTGTATTTTTTTTAACATTTTGCTTAATTTGTGCAGTCTGATTTGCGATAGCGGTGATCGTGTTGTCAACCACAATGGTGTCATTTGTCGTTCACAAATTTGACTAAAGACGATGGACTAGGATGGGATATATTAACCTGTTACTGGCTTCTTTATTTTTCCTGATGCACCTTCCTTTGGATTGGATCCTGACCTGGAATTTATTGTTCGATGATTTTTTAGAACTTTTCCTTTCTTCATCATGTATGATTCAGGCTTTTGCCGATAATGGTTGTATTTTGATTGAAAGCAATAGCCGCAGATTTCCGGAGGGTGACGCAGTTAAATCATTTAATACATTTGATTGAGGTATTCGAAACAAATTAAGTTTTACTCCTCAAAAAACTAATTTTCACGATTAAAACGCAATCTTGTCTGTCTTCCTTTTTTCAAATTCCTAGGCACTTCTATTTGAGTTTCAAATTCGGTTTCAAACCCAGGTGTAATTTTTGAAATAAATTTATCCTTCCTGTGTTAGGAAAGCTGTGAATTTGAGAAATATGGCTTTCCACAAAGTTGCACGCTTGACCAGAGTCAGCTAAGGGTTGTCTTTTAAAACATTAACGGTCTTTTATAAATCCATGTTCTTAAACATCGTGTGCTATGCAGCTGGCTGTTGGGTACACCGATGCGGTTTGTAATATTTTAGGCAAATTATTTTCAGCGGACAAAGGCAACCTCTCATGCCTCTTGCTAGAGCATATAGGATATGCTCGACGGATGCACTTCCGCTTGTCCCTTTTGGATCTGGAGATACAGCGACGATCCGCAAATTTCAATTTAAAGAAAGCGTTTCTCTGTGATTGGTGGCGTCCGTCTACCCCTAACTGCAGCAATGTCTCAATCAGACATTAAAAAGTATTTAAATGGTTTTCTTGATGCTTGGCAATCGCGACGGCAACCTTCCTCTTCAGGGAGAGTACCTTTCATTTTTTTCCTTATATACGTCAGCGCTTGAAATCTTTTTGGGTTATCCTGATCACTGGACTACGCAGTTTTTATCTGGTCATGGTAAATATAATAACAATTCATTTGTTTTTAATATTCTTTGCTCCTTTTCGTGCTGCTGTGGATATCCTAATCAATCTTCTGAACACATCGTGTAGTATCCTCTTATTGTCAATGGTACCAATATTCAGTACAGGAAATCCGTAAAAAATCTAGGAGTACTAATGGATGAACATCTCTGCTGGCGAGCTCATACTAATGAATTAAGCCGAAAAATATTTTTCAGTCTACACTCACTTAGAAGGTTGCAAAAATTCTTACCCATTAGTACTAAATGCACTCTTGTACAAGCATTACTACTACCCATTCTAGATTACGCTGATGTTTCCATGACTGATTTAAGCTGTGAGCAACTCGATAAACTTGAACGACTTCAGAATACATGCATAAGGTACATTTTTGGTCTTAGGAAATATGACCACATTTCTGATTATCGTAGGCAACTGAAATGGCTCAAAATTAGACAGCGGAGAGACTATCACTCCCTCTCACTTCTGTTCAATGTACTTCATAGTCCTAACGCTCCTATATACCTGTGTGAAAAATTTCAACGCTTATCAGTTCATGGTTTACCTCTTCGTTCTCATTCTCAAGGCACTCTCTTAATACCCATACACAATTCCTCTTTCTTCTCTAACTCATATAGTGTCCATGCGGCTCGACTGTGGAATCATCTCCCACCCACCATCAAAGATGTTACTACATTATCTCTGTTTAAATCACGTCTGAAGAAACATCTCCTTTCTCTTCCTTAATCTCTCCTCCTTTCCTTTTTCCTCTTTCCGCTTTTTTCCTTTTTCCCATTGAGTAATAGTTTTGATTTAAGGTAATTTATAAACAAATACGTTTATTTCTATTTTTATATATTTTCCACTTTTTAATCTTTTTTTTTTTTTTTCTATTGAATATGTTCTGTAACTTGAATTATAAAAATAAAACTTTTATTTTATTGGTTGGTTGGAAGAAATTGCCATTTGGCAATAAGCCCGCCAATGTACAAATAACATTATGTACAAAAAGTTAAATAAATAAATAAATAGTATTGTCCCTTTTTTCCTCTCTATGATACCCGAATGAAGTTTCTTGCTACTACTCATGGCCTTGTTATATATAGGTCCTGTCGAATATATAGATTTTGTGGCTTCTAAAAAGACTTTCAAGGCTTTAAAAAAGTTTTGTAATTATTTCGGCGAATTGATCATGTCCAATTAATTTAATCGCAGTCAGTGAAGAATTCACTTCTCTCCTTTGTTGATTCAATGAAGTGCATATTATGTACTTCTGAATTACCTTATTTCAGCATGAAGGTGCTAGATTGCAGAAAGCTTTTTCGGGCAGCTTTTCTCGTTTTTTTTTTTTTAAGTTTTATTCATTTTAACAAATCAGTAACATACATAATTGTATTTTTGTTCCCTCAAAACCAAAGCTTGTCTGCGGGTTACATTACATTTTTTTAAAGTTATAAGTAAGTACAAAGTTTAATAATACATGAAAAATAAAATATATTTATATGCACACTTAAGTTTCACTTGCTGTTTAATAATTTTTTAACAATTTTTTAAAATGAAATTAGGTTTTTTTCTTCACGATTTTTAGCTGGTATTAAATTGTACAGTTTTGGTACTACACTACCCATTGTTCTATCACCATAGTAGTTCTTCTGTCGTGGTACCATCAGCTGCTGTGCCAATACTTGTCGGGTCATGATCTGGTGGTTTATTTTGGATTTAAAACTGCAATCGCAAAAATGATCGGTCATTATCTTATACTGACACTGTTTGTTAATTGGCAAAACGTTAACAAAATCAAACAATATTTGATTGTTGTCTTTTGCCTCAATCTTTATTTTTACAGGAACGATAATTTTTAAGAGGTGTACCTGTAAGTTCAAGACTCTGTCGATATAAGATTTAAAACTTAGTCCCCATATTCTTAATCCTTATTAAATTATTGGGTCAACTGGCCCCAAGTAAACTAGTCTCAGCACTGGATATGGTATGTGTGGTTTTAAATGGTACATGTTAAGTAGGCAAACTCTTAGCTTATTGCAAACTTTTTTATCTGTTCTTCCCAATTAAAAGTGGAATCTATAATAATAACTTAATACTTATATGTTGATACATGATCTATTTTTGTGCATTTGCAGTCTTGTAGATTGTTATGCAAACATTCGTGAGTGTGTGCATATATTTGGCAACGATCAATTTTTCCGTGTATGTGGGCACCGCCAAGAAGACTTATGTCCTCAATGCGGTGTGCGGTATGTAATGAGCAAGCTGTATATAATGGCGGGGTGGTCGCTATGTCAAACAAGTATAGCTGCCATTTCAGTTCTAGAGTCAGCAGTGATTATCAAAGGACCGACACGTTATGGAAGGAAAAGTAAGTGGGTTATGAATTTTTGTGAATTTGCGACAATAACAAACGACGCCAATGCGTCCGCGCAGCCACTTATCAAACAAATGTTTCGCGTCAACCTTGCCTCGGATTGAACCCGGATCTCTAAACAATAAACCACGCGGCAAACATTTCTACTTGATTTCCATTTTCTGAATTTAAACCGAAGAGTACCAATCGTTACGAAAACACTCGCTGGTCCTTATATTCAGATCTATACATATTTTTTATTCTAATCAAGCAAGGCAATAAACTGATTTTTTTTTTGGGAGGTTCTATCTTTTCTGCCTACTCCTGCACGGATAAAAAAAATGAACCCAGTAAAAGTGCTTTTACTTTATTAATTAATTCTACACAAAAATAGAAGAACCTTGAGGAATATGATAAACGAATTCCAGGCGTAAATGTGGGAGCATGATTTTTACTTTTCGCTAATAGAAAAACAATGTAGCGTGATCTAACAAATGAATTAATCAACTGAATTACCCTATCATTCATAGATTATAGCCAATTTTATCAATTTTATGGGCCATCAAACATTTTTTATAATGGCTGAAATGATAGATTGTTATGTTTAAACAAAAGTGTGCTAAAAATGAATGTTACATCGTGAATATTTCCTAAAATGAGGTCGCGCCTGTTTGTGAATAATAAACAATGAAAAACATAAATGAAAACCTTCTGAATTGATTCAAAATATTTAAACCGGTGCAAATCTAAGAAATTTATACTGGGTATAAAATTATCCAGTATAAATTTATATTTCCAACAGAGATAAAAAAATCTACGCAAATGTAATATAAACGCTCTGGCAATTAAGATACCTTTTTTTATATATACTTTCCTAAATCAGTTTGTAACATTTTTTTAAATGATGTAAAATTTTTTTAACGTTACTATTTTATCCGAAAATTAAAAAAAACGTATTTTTAAAAATTAATTTCATTTACTTCTTCAAGTAACTCATTGTTTTATCAAATTAAATTCCTTGTAGAATGAGTTTTAATTGATGGTTTTTCTCCTCATTGGTAATCTTAACTTTTTTGATTTCTAGTTTCATATGTAAGGCATTGTTGGTTTAATTTGATTTTTTATTTTTACTATGTTAAACAGTTTAATTATGAATGAAAATTAATGGATTATATTTTGTTTGTTATTTACGGTAAAAAATACAATTTGACGGGTTTGAGAGATCAATTTAACTTCTGCGTAACATTCACTACTCTATGTCTATATTTGAACATCCATGTTTGTGAGATTATTTTAAAAATGATGATTGTGTGTAAAGTTTAGGCCTTAACCTCTCAGCAGGCTTGTAAATCCTTGGACCTCCATGATATTTCGTTTAAAAAAAAAATTGTTTTAATTTTTGTTATGTACTTGTATATTTAGTATGTCCAAATTTTCGAGACAATAATTAAATGGAACGCTTTCACATATTTAATCAAATCTATATTTAGTTGCAAATACTTCAGTTACATTTTTAATGGCAATGATTTAATTATATTCCTTTGGCTTCACATTATATTTACAGATATGGAATTGATATGAATATGATATGAGTATTTAGGCTCTAGGAAGAAGAATACGTGTGTGAAATAGAACCAGAACACTGGAATAGTGTTTTCGATTCGATAGCTACTTTTAGGTAAAAATTCTAAAATAGAAAATCTAGTGGACGTAAGTTACGTTCGCGTACAATTTTTGAGGTCTCGGGTTCGAATCCTAGCAAGAAAGATGTAAAATATCAGCTTGAAAGGTAATTCTACACCCAAATATTTTCATTTCCCTGGTTTGGCACCTGAAGTGTAGGACTGAACACCTTACCATTACGTACCTATGTGATAAAATGCATTTTGTTTTTGTGTTATCTCAATTTTTGTATGCCACTGATTTTAACAGGCGCCGTGGCGTAGTTGGTAAGATGGCCAACTGTGAAACTGGCGTCGCGGGTTCGATTCCCGCCAGTTGAAAGAAAAAAATTCAAGAAATATTTTTTCTCAATTGGTCTGGATTTAGGGTGTATTTTTCATTACCTCCTTCCATATCCCCTCTATTCCACCTGCTAGCATGCCTCAAAATAGAGGCTTAGCGGGTTATTCCTTTAAAAAATAAAACAGAATTTAATGAAACTTTTCTTTTATTTGATTTTTCTTTTGGTGCTCTTGATAATTTAAGTAAATAAATAAATAAAAATATTTAAACAAAGTTAAATCCTTACCACGAAATAATCTACACAGATATCAAAACCTTAATCATTACTACTGTATAAATCTGCTTCCAAGTGTGTGCGTTCAGCGTGTGAGATTCAGGCGATATTCTCCTAGTAAATAGTTCGCCTTTGGAAGAAAAGATAATTGTTTTTCTTAGAAATGAATTGTACATCGTAGGATCATTTATCACTATGAACTACTGATTCCCTACTGCTATGTAAAAAATAGTCTTGTCGTTCTGGCTACCAAAGTATTTGAGAAATGGATCAACGATACGCATATGAATAATGACAAT
This sequence comes from Micrasema longulum, assembly GCF_059751315.1. Taxonomy (NCBI): domain Eukaryota; kingdom Metazoa; phylum Arthropoda; class Insecta; order Trichoptera; family Brachycentridae; genus Micrasema; species Micrasema longulum. The sequence continues at coordinate 50,541 of NW_028280266.1, forward strand.
AGATACTCCGTATTAATTGGATGGACAGCCTTTGTTTTTATAAATCGACTAAATATATCGTTCAGTTGATTTATCATCGTGTATTGTTGTTTTTCCCTTATATCTTTAGGAAAGAAAAAATAATTCTATGCCTCTGAATTTGTCAGTAATCCAAGGTCTCATCTCTTGGTAGAATATAAAGAATACCTAATGATTATGATACAATTATAAATAAACTTATAAATGAAACTTCTTGGTTTAGTTTTACTTTTTATTATTTTGACCAATGAGCGCTTTCACCTAAGTAGGCATCTTCAAGACTGGTCTTGAAGATGTTGACCAGTCTTGAAGATGCCTACTTAGGCGAAAGCGCTCGTTAGTCAAAATAATAAAAAGTAAAACTCAACCAAGAAGTTTCATTGATAAGTTTATTTATATTTTTTTCATAATCATTAACTATGGAGTTTTATCAAGAAATATCAACAAAAAACATCAATATTATAGAATACCTCTTTAAACTTGAGATCAACGTGATTTATTGTCTTTCACTCACAAGTAATTTAACATATATTATATCTAACAAGACAAAACTTCAAACATCATTCATTTTGCCGATACCCAGGACGAATTCGAGAAATAATTATTTTTTTATATGGTTATTACAAAACCGTTCCCTCCGGTCTTTATCTTTTTTTTTTTTTTTTTTTTAATTTATTATTATTGATTTATCTTTTTTTTCAATTATTAATAAATTTGGACAAACTCAAAACATTTTCGATAAATCCACCTGGCCCATGAAGAAATATAGAAATTAAAAAAAATAAAACATTTCAGGCTTTGCCTAGTATGTAAATGAATCTGAAATGTAGATGAATCTCACTCGCATAGATAAAGGTTTCAGCTCTTTACCTTCACAAACATCAACAGATGAAAGAATTGAAGGGATATAGATGTTAAAATATGGGCAGAATGGTGAATTTTACACAGGGGGTAAAGTTGCCACTTAAATAAGCCAATGGTCATAAGCCCTGTAAATGCCTAGACTTCTATATTACCTTCTCTAAAATGTTTTTCATCTCTGTTGTAATATGTTAATATGAACATCTCCCCAGGAAGTTGAATCCAGTCCTTGTCTACAAAAATTTGGACAAACTCAAAATATTTTTCATAAAAGATTCCTTATGGGCGTTGATTGTGTGCTTGTCTCGTTTTATGTTGATCATAAATATGTTCATTATCTTGTTATTTTTTAGGTGTGCATTTTTTATATATTTTTTTAAATTTAATAAAAAAATATTCTTGGCCATTTCATGATTTCTCGAATATCTTAATTATAAAATTTATTTTGTCTTATTACTGGTTATGTATTACAATGTAATTATTTTTTTAAAAAATAACATCTACCGTGGAAAATTGTATTTTGACTATTTTTCGATACTTAATTTTATCTATCCTTATTTACAATTTGCATTTTTTGTTAAAAAATGTTATCTTTCCAAATAAAAAAATTAAATGTTATATTATATTATATCAAATAAAATAGACACGTTACTAGCGCGAAGCAAATGGGTTTTATATTCGAGGATTTCCGTATTTACTTTTTTTAAATATTCTATATCTTTGTTGTAATATATATAAACAAATGTTCCTGTTTTAAATTGATACGTGGGTCTGGAAACAAATGCAACAACCAGAATTTTCAACGATGGGAGTTTCACCTTCTTCTCAATACCAGATCTGCAGCACTCCTTGTATCTGGAAGACAAGACATGTCTCCTTTGGTAAGGACTTGCCGCCTAGTCCTGTAAGAGACGAGGAACATAGCGTTACTAGGATTCTAGGTGGGTGCGCAGTCCGCAGACCCACGTACGGGTTTTATATCGAAGGATGTGCAATGCAAGATTCAGCTTGAAACTATATCGCTATAATAAAAATACCAATACCTACGACGCGACGCAAGTGTCCATTCAGAAAATATTAAAAAAATGGTGTAACGGTTAAACGAATATTTAAAAACATTTAACATTTTTAACAAAACTTTAACTGTAGTGAATACATTTGACGTGATTGCTTTAACTGGCTACGAAAAAGAATAAGCTCTGTAAATGTCTAAACTTTCATAATATTGCCTTCTAAAAAATGTTTTCCCCATTTGCTGACATAAATTCAAAGCAGGTGCATCAAATTTCATCAAGAACTAAAAATTTAAATTGCCGATATATAAATCATTATTGTAAATTTTTCTCTCAAGCCACATATTAATAAAATGTGATATTATTTGGTTGGAGATATGGTACATTGTACACTACATGTAACTAGGTACTTATTTATGTTTTTATTTTTATTTATAATATATGTACGAGTACCTATTTTGATTGTTTTTGGTCAAAACACGTTAACTGAATATTTGAGGATGTTATGTTATTTGTGAATTTAACTTTATACCAATTTATCCATTTGATCAATTATTATTATGGGAAACTTAAATAGCGCCATTTTCATAATAAAATACCTCAAGGGCGCTTTACATAGTGATTCTTTTGTCAAATTAATTTAATTGAAGCTTTTAAATTTGTAATTTCATTGAAACAATTTATTTTGTTGTCACTTGCTACGGATTTATTCAAATGATTTAGAGAACAAGTAGGTTTTAAGTTTTTTCCAAAACATCACTTCACTTTCACAGCTTCGCACCTCTGCTAGGAGAGCATTCCATGCCATAGGGCCTGCGACCGCAAATGCGCGTTCACTAAATTTAGTGCGCTGTTTGCGTAGAGGTATAACTTTTCCTCTCGCCGTAGACGTAGCTGATCTAAGCGTGAGACGCCTATCAGCTAGTTCATCTGATATGCATAGTTCCCTTAGATATTCCAGAGCAGAGTTGTGCAGTGACTTAAACATAAGCCAACAGAGTTTGTATTAGACCCTCTGTGGAAAACGTAGCCAGTGTAAATCAAAGCCTGTTAATTTCGATGTATGAAATACAATAATTATCAGGGAAAAAATAATGTCATATTTCACGCCATTTTTTTTCAACTAAGTAGTTATATCTAGTTCATTATTGGTCACATCGAATCATACGGTACGGTGCGGCGTTGTAAAGGTGTGAGTGTATACTAAAAACATTTTTGACAGTTGCGCATGGTTGGTTCACTCGTGAACTATCGTGCGTCGAGTATGGAGGTCTCAAAGGAAGAAATTCGCCTTATTTTACATTTTTACTTCCTGAAAGGGAAAAACGGGTCAAAAGCGACCAAAAAAATTGCGATTTATCCGGGACCGATATTTTTTTGGTTCGTGCTGCACAACAGTGATTCAAGCGGTTTTGTTCTGGTGTAGTGGAGGTGAATGATGCACCACGCTCTGGCAGGCCTGTCTTTGCAAATGATTGATTTCATCGGCAAATGTCGATAAAATCATGGAAAATATCGAGATAGACCGTCATGTTAGCAGTTGTAGCATCGTTTAAGAGCTGAACGTTGATCATAAAACCATTTTGAACCATTTGCAAAAGGCTGGTTTTAAAAAAAGCTCGATGCTTGGGTGTCACACGAGCCGACACAAAAAAACCTCATTGAAATAAAGCGAAAAAACGAAATGGCTTTTTCCCCAACCTTATATATTTGATCAAAGCTTGTTAACTTCGTCGTATGAAACATATTAATTTTATTTTTAATATTTGAGCTTTTCTAGGTTGATATAAGAATCGAAAATGCATTTTTTTCTATTTTTTTTTGGGGTTTAATTTATGTAATATAGTAAATATAGGTCAGGTGGTATTAGATCAAAACATGTTAACTGAAATTTTGTTGATTTTATCTTATATGTGAATTTTACCTTCTTTATACCAATATATTTATTTGATTAAATGTTTCAAAGTGCTTCAAAATGCTCCAATGTTTGAAAAATAACAATTACTAATTGTTATTTTTATTATAATTTTAAATAA